>NW_028259216.1:300000-414790 GCF_977971745.1 Zootermopsis nevadensis | reverse complement strand
AGTGGACACACAACAGTTACGCCATTATCTCGTACGCAGGGATGGCAACATCTGAAAAGCAGCGAACACATCCCGCCATCGCGGGAGAATGAGGGATATACAATTATCATTCTTTGCGTACTGTAACAAACTCTGCTGCCATCTACCGACTACGGATCTGAAGTAGATCTACGTCGAAGCACGCTCCATTGCACTGCCGTTTGAAATGCTACCTGCAATACCTCACATATTGTAATATAGCTGTGTGTTGGTTGTCTTAATAACCTTCCACATTAGCCATTAAACCCCAATATTATGATGCTCAAACCTTATTACACAAGTCTTATAGCATCAAATATTCATGGCAAATGACTATTAACTTACAAAACACAGAAATACACACAGTAAGAAAACAAATTCAAGAAGTCAAAAAATCAAAAAAATGCTTGAAATTGTCAAAAAAGCGCACAAAACCAAAAAAATCAAAAAATTTCACTTTAAAAATTTTTTCCCTAATTTTCAATTTTTTTTTTTTTGGTTTTTACGCTTTTACTGACGTGAAAACCTCACATCTTAAAGCATGTGTCAGCTCAGAGGTTTTAAAGATGGCAAAACAAACTGTAAGGCAGGTCACACACATAGAGAAAATAAATTAATATCAATGTTATCCAATTTTAAATTGTCTGTTGCAATGGTTTCCGATCAGTAAATTATAACTAACACCTCCTAGGTCCATGCATGGCTTGTTCATTCAAAATGCTGTCACTCTGAACTGATATTCATCACTTTCCTTCAGATCATACAAAGAATTTAGTGTTACACAGTTCAACCAATCAGATACATACCAAAACTAACACATAATGCTCCTCAATTACCGTATATACCAAAATTCTATAGTCGTAAGTAACTACTTGTCAAAATCAGCTATTAATATTAAAATGAGTTTAAAAACATTACAAATCAATACTAAAGTACTCCAGGTGTTGGGCAATCCCCCATTCAGCCTGGACCTGTCACTGTATGACTTTCAAGGAGTTCTCTGCAGAGGGAATTAATGGGACGCACGACTCCATACACTTACGAACACTTTAACAGCCATTACTAACCCCGATCAATCCCCAAACAGGCTTCCTTCAAAAAGCCTGTAACTATTTATATTTCCCACCAGTAACACTTTATTGTAATGTCTCAAAATAGATTTCATCTCACTCCACTTTTCAAATTATAACTACGTGCGTTGTAAATTCTTACCTAATACATTGACTTGGAAAGATCCTTCATCCAGACCAGAGCTGTTCCGTAACATTGTATGTTCTTTCATCTGTCTTGAGTGGCTTATTTTCCACAGACCATATTACTTCTGGTGGAGGTTCACTAATAAAATCGATGTCAACGTGAAAGATCTGGCCTGCTTTGATGCGGATATCATTCAGAGGTGTCTTGATTTTAGGGGGATGTCAGTTTCATAAGTAATATTATTGACAAACGAATATTTCTCAGTGTTTAATAAGTACAGAAATACTTACGGTATCTTGCTTCAGCAATCGCAGTATCAGATGACTCGCTAGGTTCACTCTGGCCAGCTGAATTTGTTGCAATGACACGGAACGGTACAGTACCCTGAATGGTAAGTAAAATTTCTTGTTTATTTTGGTGCAGTATGTGACAAAATACACCAAAGTAAATTAGAGAAGTATAGAACTTGTACAAAAATATCATTAAAATCTGTAACTCACAAAAGAAGTAACTGTACTGATTATCTCAGAATGAAAAAATGAGTCATAGATACAGCCAAAATAAGAGATGTCAACTACGGCATCAGACTGCTTCTGTTTCATTTTTGTGAAAATAATGGACAATAACTTGTAAGATATCAATTTGTCAATTATATTATCAATATGAACAAAGTATTCACAACTTTTAATTTATTAAATTATTTTAAGATGCTGGAAGTCATCCCTCCAGCGCTCGCGTACACCTTTGGAACGTCCCGACTCGCGTGTGAGCGCCGCGCCGCAACCCATCAATTGAGCAAATACTTAATCAGACTATTACTGACTTTTAATTTATTTAAGGAGTTACGATTAAGAGACTAATAAAATGTTAAAACATTGTATAAAAGTCCAATTGAAGCTTCGATTTCATCGATTGAAGTTTCTAAGCAGTCTCTTTGCCTAGAATAATTCTCTCTAATGTTATCCAGTGTTTTATTTGTGAATTTTGTGATATCGCCCAATAAATTATCTGGAAAAATAGCTGCCAGAACTCGATCTCGGTTTTTAAGTTTTTTGCGCATCCCTTGCCCCGAGGAAAGTGAGAGATAATGTGCCTTTTTACTTCTTCATAGGGGAAATTTTAGAAATTTATTCATTTTATCTTTGCCAAGATAAACATCACTTATCCCTAAGTTGGAATCTTCATCTAAACTTTCAGCCGAGTTTTCTGATTGACTATCGTGATTCTCCTCTTGTGGTTCCTCATCAGAATCCTGACTATCATCGAATTCACAATCTATAATTTCTCCTGCACTCACTTGTTCTAATAACCACTTCAACTAAACATTTGGATCAGAAGATTTTATTTTAGAAGACATTACTGGTAAACGTGACCAATAGAGACGAAATTAACCCAAACTTAAAAACAATTCACTTTAGAACACAAACACTCGCGTGTGAGCGGGCCGCCGCACTATCAGAATTCTAAAAGTAAACTGATAAAAGCGGGTCTATAGTCGTAGCTAGAAATATTTCCTTTGAAATTCCCATTTAAGGGGGTTTCCTCTTAACATAGATAAAGCGACAGGAGAGAAAACAATTCCTAGAAAGAGTGTATCAGACTTCTACTGAAAATGCGGCGCTGCGCTCACAACGCGAGTCCTGGAGGGTTAATAACTGTATCTTGAAGAGAAAGGAATATCATCAATATGACAATTTGGTATTTTTAACTTACACTGGATTGTTAAGCATTCACCCAGTATGGACTTCCTTTTTCCTTCTTCTGAATAATACAGCCAGTAATGGGAGAACCACTATCTCATTTACGTCTACATGGTCCATGATAAATGGCTTTCCAGGAGCATCTGGTCCGTCTAATATAGTAAATAAATTTATAAAGAAACAGATAAATTATAATCGTTTTAACACAGCACACTATGGAGAATTTAAATTACATACTGAATATTCTGCTCCTGTAATTACAATATTTCTATCAGTGTTAGTAACATTTGTAGTTTTAGCTGTTCTTAATGATGTCAGTGAAGTGCCTTCAAATTTTAATTTTGTTGAAATATTTTAAGTTTTAAACACAGACCCATTTAATGGAATAATGAAACAGAAACTTTCACTAACTTTTGTGCGTGTATGAGTGTGTCTCTCTCTCTCTCCCTCTCTCCCAGTAGTACGCATGGATATGTCATACTGTCACATTTGTATTATAAAGAAAACAAAAGTGGAACATAACAAAGATATCCTTTAGTTCATTACTTCTTTGAAAAATATGACGAAAAAAAATTAAAATTAAGAAACTGTACAACAGAGATGCAGTTGTGCTGATGACTTTTACATATAAAATCAATTTTTCCCAATATTTTAATGCCTGTTTTTAGAACAAATAGCAAAATACTGCTAATCAACCAATGTAATATCAGATTACTTGTTTCTCTTTTTCTATAAAAGAAAGCACTACTTATAAACATTAAGATTTGAAGAGAACAGAAGTAAATTATATGGACTAGACAAATATATTTGATTATTATTTTATTTTCACAGAATCGTATGTGATTACATACCAAATTCATTCTTCGCAATGATGCTCTTTGCTGTCTCAAGAGGATCAGACTCTCCTATGCTATTGACAGCCTTTACTCGGAAGAGGTACTCCTTCCGATGTATTAGTCTTGTTACGTCATGAGATAGACCTGAAGCCATGCCTGCATCTGCCCATGTGCCCCTTGACACATCCATTTTCTCCACAATGTAATGCAGAATGGGACTTCCACAATCAACCAAGTCGTACCTTACACGTAAGGCGAGCGCCCTCCTTTGTTATATTGCTAACCACTAGAGGACCTTCAGGTGGAGATGGTCGATCTGTAAACATAATATAACTTTATGATTAAGAACATTTAGATTCATGGTATATTAATTTCATTTAAAAGAAATATTCAACACCTTACTTAAGTATAAGACTAGAATATTTATTTTTGACTGAATGCTTAATTCTTCACATCCATATCTCATTCCTAGGCTTGCTTCCAAAAACAAATAATTGGGTATACGTAGCCAAATAACTTCAAAAGCAAATAATTACTACTCTTAATTTAATATGGTATGAAAGTTGTCATTTTATTTCACTTATGTAACTAGTGCTTTAATTTCATAACAACAAACTGCGGCTATGTAAATTCTACACTACAACCACTGTGATTCAGTACAGGACACGAATGACAGACACTGACATTTACTTTTGTATCCAAAACACTTCACTTCAGAGAACTGCCTAAATGTAAAGTAAGCTTCCACATGAACAAGTATCCCTAATTCTACAAGCATAAGGGCAAATACACTTACATATACCACGTATCAACAAAAGTAATTTTAATGTTGATCCTGCTTTCTTGGTACTGGTACAAAAAGCAAGACCACTATTAATAACGAATCACCATGAAAACTTAGAAATATTTTAAAGTCATAATACACTACTTCCCCGTCTTTATTTCGGTTATCAGACTGACTGGCCTAAGTACACATGTGGGTTTTGAAATCACACTCACCTTGCACAGTGACACTGGCAGAAGCTGAGGACTCCCCAGTGTGAGAGTGTAGCGCCCAGTATCATTAACGAGCTGAAAACAAAATCTCAAACACAGTCTGATTGGCAAATGTCTGAATATCAGCTCGTACTTCAGGTTCAAAAGGCTTGCCATTTACGGAGCATTTGTCTTTAGGTCTTGGTGAAGCTCCAATTGGGATGGTGTAATTAATCTTCTGATCAGCTTTTACTACCATATCTTGTAGCAAAGTCTTATCAAACCATGGTGCCTCTGAAAAATAAATAAAGATTTCTTTGTGGAGATTGAATTTATGTTACATAATTGTAGTAGTGTTTTGGGACATAAGTATCCCCATTATAAGGGAAGAGAAGGAAAAGGTAAAGAATATGAGGTTTTCACAGCGGTAAACATAAGGTCTGTTATACCAGGTTATAATGCCATGTAGCCTTGTAGGACACAAGTGATATTAGACTGAAGATGGATGCGATGTGTTCCTCCAAATGTTGGTAACCACTTAAAATAACTATATAGCTTCATGGCCAAGAAAACCATGATTTTCAGAGAGGGAAAAAATTTAAATGATAAATTTTCAGAAGTACCACTAGTCACACAACACAACACAGGAAGAATAGGCCATTTTCTTCTTAGACAGGCACGCCAACCTGACAAACTGGAAAGGAACCCACGTGTTGTGGACGATACAGAAGTATATAAAATTCACAAGAAATTATAAATACATCCAGACAATTGCTTGCTACATCCATCAATAACGAAATGCATCGTGAAGCACTTGCCAATCGATTTCATAACCACATATCTCGGAAAATGTAACCTATCCATTTGCGTAAAATTAGCCAAGGCTCTGAGATGTAGATGTAATTATAAGGATTTCATTATGAAGTAAAAATTCTGTGGGTATGAATTAGTATCATATACTGAAATTATTAAGAGAAGACCTCTAAGGGACTTTCATGTACATGGCATGCTGTTTAGTCATGAGCTCGTAAACAGGATATTCCACTGTCCACCACTCGCACGGGAGAGAAGCCGTTAGAATGTAATGAGTGTGGTCACAAGTTTGCTAAAAGTTTAAAGTTACATATGTGATGACATGTAAACATTCCTTCAGAACAAGTATAAAAGTGGATAGAAAAGTTTTTTCTGTACAAAATAAAGTTATGAAAATTAAAACTAAAGGTTTATATTGTTGGGAAGGCTCCCATCTTACACGAAAACACATATACAAATTAGTGATGAATCAATGCTTTTTTTTTTTGTTATCCCAATGCCACTGAAAGTAGATATGTGACTGGTAGGTAATGCATAAGGAACAGCCTATTATATCACCTTTAAGTCAAGCATTTAAAGGATCCTCATTGCAGTTCTGTATGTCAGTAAGAACATGCTGCATTAGGCTAGGCTAGCTTTGGTTAGCTGGTTCCACTTTGTTATCTTATTATCTTTATGCCAATGAAATATGTGTTACTATTTAGGGCTAAAGTTGCTGCCTTAGAGGCTTTTCAAAATAACACATTTTTGCTTGCAAAACTTATGTGGTTAGTACATTTTATATACACAAAGATATTCAACCAAAACCTTTTATGTGTTTATTTTGATACTAGATTAATTGCAATAAAAATGTGTATATACAGTATTTTGTGTACAGACACATGTCCAGTAAGGTCTTATAAATTAATTGATATTAAGAGAATCAAGATTTTGGAAAGGAGTACACTTTACAATATACTGACTTTCTGAACTTCATTGATAATATGTTACAAGACACACCTGAAGATGTAGAATGCAAATTAACAAAATTGAATTCTACAAATTATGAGCTGGGTATCCTAGCAATTTAGGTAACAAGAAGATATTTCAAGGAGTTGCTGATATCCTGGATGATGATATAAAAATAACAGAATTCCTTCATGTTTTGTCACACAACACTCCACATTATTCAAAAAATATATCGGAATGTTGTACAACATTGGTTCTAACAGCTGCTGCAAAGTCACAAAGTGCAATCTCTGGTGGACATCTTGAACCCCGTGCTATTTCCTTTATGAAGGCCGTAGCCTTTTGACAGGACTTCTCTGTACATGTGCGTACGTACCACAACGCTGCATAGCTCATTATGTATTTTTATCTGATGATATAAACGCATAGAAAATAAGCTATTTTCCAAACACTGACTTGCCACATTGTAGCAAAAATGTCACGGGTAATATTTACAACATAAACAAAGTCTTTGAAGTTTAAATTATTCACTCCATCACTTCTCCACTACTTGGTATTTCAACCAGTATGCACACGAGAAAGATGACTTTTAAGATTGACAAGTTCTGTGAAGCTTAATTCACATACAACACAACCATATGGTTTCACCCCGTGTGGATACCATAACGCCTTCTCAGTTTTTCTCGCACTGGAAACTACTTATTGCATACATCACAATTATACGGTTTCTTCCCCTGTGTGTATGCGTTTGTGCGCGTTGAGATGTCCGCCCTGAGAAAAACTTCTATTATATACTTCACAAGTGTAAGGCTTTTTACCTGTATGGATAAAACCGTGTATCACAAGATTTTCTTTCTGTGAGAAATGTTTATTGCATACTTCACATTTATAAATCTTCACTTCAGTATGAGTGCGATAATGTTTCTTCAAATCATCATTCCTTGAAAAGTTCTTGTTGCAAACATCGCATTATCACATTTGTACTGTTTCATTTCCATGTGTGTTGTACGATGCACTGCGTGAGAACTTTGCATACACACATTGCATTCAAAGGCTTCTCACCAGTGTGCATACGGTAATGATTTTTGAGAGGTTTGTACCACTGGTGTTACCGATCAGGCATTCGCGTTTAGTGGGCTTTGGCTGTGACGTCACAACTTGGCGGCTACGTTTCGTGAGAAAGGGTACTTTAGAATGTCTGCAGGTAGGCCAATAACCGGCGGGCAAGAATGGTTTTAATTGGAGAGTGGGGCGGAGACCTCGAAACTGTTTTCATGTGCTGTGGTATGTTGGAAAGCTTGAGGTATGCGGCATATCATAATTCAAATACATGACAAAAATGGTCACAAAACAGTTCGTAATCTTTGTAGCTGCATATCTTATGCAAAAAGGTATTTCAGGTTTGCTAATTTTTGTTGCCTTCAGGTTTGTTACGTGAACTCAAATGTAGATGGTTTCTCATCAGAAATGTTTTATTGGTATAGAGCTTATAAACTACTGGAGTAGAAACAGTGTTGTAAGTTGCATGAGTTAAATAGCATACTTCTTATCTATATACTATCTAACTAACTCACTGGTAGCAGAACTTGCAGGTCCAACACCAACAACACTAAAGCCTGTCAGCAGACATGATCCTTACTTTCATGTAAACAACTTATATCTTAATTGTCATATTTTTAATGGGAATTGTACCTTCCTCTGGAATTAGAATAAGAAATATGATTTTTTTTGGCTTATTATGAGTTCCCTTGTGTAAAAACAATTTTGTTTTTTTACAGTTGCATGTACTGGACAGACTGGGGAGATATTTGAAAGGCTGGAATGGATGGCTCACACCAATGATTCACTGGGCTGGCCAAATGCTCTGACCATCTCATATGAAGCAAATGAACTATTTTGGGCAGATGCAAGGGAAGATTATATCGCAGTCTCAGATTTATAAGGCATGAACAGGAAGCAGAGGTAACAACTGTTGCATTGTATATATATTAGTGATTCTACTAAGGTTTGTGGGAGTCGTTGATTTATGGTAGGAATGTTATGGCTGGATATTGTCCTGATGTACACCATGTTTAGTTAATTTGGTATCTTATAGCTTCCTCCAATGAATATGTGTTTCTCCCTCATCATCTTTCACAAATTTATGGAACTAGGATTTATTTTTTCCTTATTAAAATATAAAGGCAATTCCAATGCACAAAAGTTCAATAACATGAATTCATTCTATACTCTCGTCTGCACGATTACTGTGAATTTTGTTCTGGCATGTAGCAAACAGTGAAATTAAATTTTTTCTGTATTCTTTTCAGTTTGACTGTAACAAAAATTGGATTCAGACTTACTTAGAAAGTTGATTTTTATCATGAATTTATTCTGGAGAAGCTTATTGTTGTTGTTGTTGTTGTTGTAAAGTCAACATAAGAGTGAGTATGATCTTCACAGACCAGTTGCAATCCTCAAAGTATATTAGGAAGTTTTTATTACATTGAAACCTGTGGTATTTTGATATTAAACAATTAAAAATCATGTATAGTTCAAAGTGTATTGTACTCTCAGTTGCTTCTTTGTTCTGTTTTTGTGTTCCTAAGTTGTGTGCCTGCTGTATTTTTATTGTACTATGACTCGTTCCACATATGGGTGATTTAGATAAGTTGAATGCGTGTTATCTGTGTGACAGACGTCGTTATGGATAATGCACGTGAGTCTTAGTATCGCTGTTGGTGCATCATTTTAATGTATACTTTATAATATGATTTGTTTCTATCTAATAACATTTCTTGTCTCTCTGTTATGAAGATGTAATACATATATGATAAGTTCAGTTTACTAATGGTTTTGACAGTAAAATTAAAGATGGAGTTATTTATATTTAGTCGGATCTTAAGAATATAGACTTCATGCTTGACCGTTTTAAGACATTTTGACTTTATGTGGATTATCTGGCTTTGGCACTACAGATTAATAATGTTATTCTTGACGGATGCATTCCTGGCAGTGTTACTATTGGAAACATGTGGACAATGTGAGAGAAATAGTGCAGCTGGGTTGAAGAAAATGAAAATCGGTTTCTGCGTTACAGCACGGGAAATCGTATGATTTCTCATTGGCTGACATTTGGCTTGGTTAAGTTTACTCAAATGCAGACTACATTTTTCTACATACATAACCTTAAGAAATTGATGGTTCCAATGATTTTGTTCACTATAATGTACTTCTTGTTATAAGTTGTACTTGTTCTCTGCCACTTTCTTTGTGAGAGCAAGGAAAACCACAGAAAATATCCTTCATCATGGCTGGTATCCATCTTAGATTTGAAGTGGTACATTCCATCTGAATTGTAATAGGAATTTTTGTAATATCAGTTTTTATTCCTGTGGAAATGACGTGTGCATTTTAGTATGCCACAGTTATTATGCCAAATCTTTGTTAATAGAGAATGGAAATGTGATGGAGACACAGACTGCAGTGATGGTTCTGTTGAAGCCAGTTGTAATGAGTCATGTCCAGACAATCAGTTCACTTGCCAAAATAAACAGTGTATTAGCCAGTCTTGGCACTGTGATGGGGGATGATGATTGTGGTGATAACTCAGACGAAACTCAGTGTATATAAATTTTTTTTAAAATGGTGCGTTCTGTCTCGCAAACATGTTTTTCAATACGTGATTCAAAAGACTATTATGAATTAGGATATAGTATTTATTAATATCAGATATTCGAGGAAATGTCTGAAGTTCGCCGACATTTCAGAGGTGTTTGCTGCCCCCATCGTCAGGACCAAGAGCAACTTGGCTTACTCCTTGCCATGATGATGGAGACATCAAGGATCTCTGAAACGCTGGTAAACTTTTTACCAAACTATGCAGTGCTACAACCCGGAAGTCAGCCATCTTCAGTATGACAAGTTACACCAGTAAGTGATACGATATCCATAGCTTTTTTTATTTTGTTGGTGCTTGGGTGATACTGTAAAGATTGGCTATTATATTCCTTTTAGGTCACACTAGAAATTATGAAAAAATTACCATTATATTTTCTTTTTTGACAGCGACTGATAGTAGACTGTTGTCAAGACAGTAGCGAATCTTCAGCTTCCATAAAGGGTCGGAAATTTCTTGAGCATACCAATAGTTTGTCAAGAAGAGGACTCTGTTTCATGGAGTTCGGTAGTTGGTTAGTTGTTATATATATATATGTGTGCGCACAGAAAGAGAAAATAATGTGTAGAAACATTAATTACTTTTATAAATTTACATATGAAAATTTAAAACAGGAAAATGTATTCAGTTATTTTTATATGAGAGCTACAGATTAAGAGTATAGACTTCTTCCATTTATCAAAATGAAGCAGGTGAGACTGATTTATACAAGAAAAACTATGTGTAGAATAAATTCCTCTCTGGCTACCAGCTGTGTTGGGTTTCAAGAACCATCTTCATCCTAATCCAGAGGGTACTGGAGTTAAGTACCCTGGGGACCTGACATGGCCGGTAGCCTGAGAAGAATTCATTATACTTAGTTGCCATGAAAGTTTTACATCATACAAACTTATATTTGTATTTCTTGATGGAGAAAGCTTTATCACATAAGTATTTAAAGGTATTGTACGTATTTTGAACCGAATTATATTGTTTCTTCCTTTATCTTTTGTCTGTTTTATTTATTCTCTTTTTATAGGGAGCAGGGAGACATAAGTTTGAAGAAATTTTCGTCATTTCTGTTTATGTGCCTGCTACACTTAGTAAGGATCACATACGAATCTGTGTAGAATCTTTGCAAGCTACATGGTCGTTTGTTTGCAGGTCGACAATCTGGCCACTGTGGTACTGATCAATTCAAGTGTGCTGACAAGAACTGCGTTAGCAGCAAATTCCGCTGTGATGGATCTAATGACTCTGGAGATGGTTCTGATGAAGAAGACTGCATTCTACCACCATGTTATTTTGGAACCTGTTCACAGAGCTGTGTAGAAAAGAAGGGAGGGAGGAAACTTTTCTTGCCACTGCGCTCCAGGCTTCATAGGGGAAGGAACATCGAGGAACAGGACTTGTTTTGCGAGAGGTAACATTTAGTTCAATATCAGGTCTTCAAGACCTCATTTCTGTCGAGACAAACGCAGAAATATTTTAGGGCTGAGGGGCATCATGATTTGTCTAATAGATTGCTGATGACAGCCTCTGTGCTGTCTTAACTTATCCACTTGTTGTTGGACTGTATTTTTTTTGTCATAAATATTTTTATTCATCAGATATAACTTTATTAAAAAAATCTTCTTTTCCATCCTATCTAAATACAAGTTAACTAAAATATGTGAAACTAACATTTTACTTGTAGTTCTGTATGGGTGTAAAACTTGGTTTCTAACTCTACCAGAGGAGGATATGTACATGTAAAAAAGATTTTGATTTTCTGCAGGTAATTCTGATGTATACGTACATGTAATTTTTCATTGTTTCCAAATGTAGGCAAATGAAGACTGACACATCTTACGTCAAATTCATGTTTAATGTTTGCACTTTCCGGGGAAAAACCTGTCCACTTCATTGTTGCTGCTGAAATGGATCTAAGAGACCTGGTGAAAACTCTCTAATCCATGCCCTTAGCAAATCATTTAATGACCGTGGTCAAAAAGTGGAGTCAGTGGATATATTATGGGATCTAACAAATCCAAACTACATTCTGGTCTGACCACCACGGCAAGATGATCAGGAGGTCTTATTTCTATGATCTGTCCTCAACATCGAATCAAACCCCAGTCGCGGAGAGTGCAGCGAGATGACGTGATCATTGTGGTAGGCGATCAGCAAGTGTTTTAAGGATCTGATACTTTTCTGAAACTTACATGAAATTTAAACAGATGTGAAACTTTGTAGCCTGAAATTTGAATGGTACGCTGTAGCATGCTCATCCATGTCTCACATTTTTCAGCAACAGTGGTCCAAGTGGTCATTGTTATGGCTATTGCTGCTATGCCTACAGACATTGTTGTTTTTCCTTTTGTTTATTTTATTATTGTTGTTGGAGGTGGTTTTGGTGTCTGTAATCTTATCGAAACGCAGACTTTTGTCGTGGTACCATTCTTCTATTGGGTTTAGTTCACGAGCTACAGAAACCATCTTTATTTGGGACTTGAATCCAGAAGCTATCCCGACTGTAGTTTTTCATTATTTTCTGAAGTTTCTCCAGGGTTAGAATTCCGAAATTGACAGCCTTGTAATTTTGTTTTATATTGCAAAGATATATCTTTGAGAGACTTTTCCCTCTGCCTTCCCTATATTACACAACTGTATCTCAATATAATGAAGGTAATTATAAAAATATCATCTCCCAACAAACTTTAAAGAAGTTAAAGTTTCTCGTAAATCTAAGCACCATGCAATGAAGATGTGGGAGTTGAGAAGTAATCTAATATTTTGGCACCAGGTCACTAAATGTGGTGAGTGGTTAGTTTGAGCCATTCTGCAGGTGGTTGCAAACAGGAAAGGCCTTGCCTCACTTGGGAGGATAGCCAGTAGCCAGTCACATAACCAACTTATCGTTCTTGGTTTTTTATGCCCATGTACAAGTTAATTGGTTATCACATTAATGACGTTGGTTTGCATATTTATTACAACTACATTTTATTGAAACAGGCATTTCTTGAATACATGACACCAACATTTTATAGTGACAGAAATGTAACTAAGTCCAACTTTCTTAGGTTTTGAAAAATCTGAGCAGTATGTTGTCTGCACAGAGGGCTCCGAATTTCTCATTGTGTTGCTCATTCTGAATTTTTGTCTCGAATATGTTTCAACAATCCAAGCAGTGGGAATTCATTTACCTGCAAATGGTATAGAATGTTTTGAATCTGTCCGTCTCTCGATCAGCCATTTCAGAAGTGAATGTATATGTTTATTTTCAAGCATCAAACTTGGTAGACCCACAGGGGCTTTGCTTTGAACTGGGTGGGCATGCGTGTGTATTGGGTAGATGCAGGACTTGATGTGAATTAACTGGAGATAAGAAACGTACACTCGTACACACCGAGCTGGATCGACCTCATGACATTGTTGTGGGCCCTCAAACTGGGTAAAGTTGTGTGTTTTACACACGTGACTTGATCGGTGATTTCTACCACATAGATTAATTAGTTAATGATTCACTGTAAAGTGTGAAACTCTAGTGAAGGCAACAGAATCTCACGCTTCTTTATAACATTCTTGAAGACTGACTTTACAGCATTACTGTTGCATAAGTTCATTAAATGCTAAACACTGAACCATTTGTTCAGGTTGTTTCCAAAAGATGCTGGACTTCTAATTGCATATATTTACCAAATTATGTGACAAACATAATCACGTTTCATGTTCCTGAACACAGCAGCCTCGAGAGTGAAAGTCAAATGAAAACAATTTTGGTACGTGCACCGTCAGTTTATAAAACTGCAGTTGCCTTTGGTACTGTTGCATTACGCCAACCGAAGCTTGTTCATTGGTGCTGATAGCGGCTTCAGATCTTGAGTTGTGTTGCGGATTATTCCTGTAAACAGTATTATAAGAAGAAATTGCATGGGTTGAGTTTTGAAGAGTACACTGGCCAGTACCAGCCATAAGAAAAACGTGCAGGAAACTGATTATTCAGAAATTGGTCATGGAAATGTTGCTTGAAAGAAGTAGGATTTCAGAGTCTCATGGCAGTGAGCATGAAGATGGCTGTCTTCTGGGTTGTAGTACCGTGTAGTCTGGTAGATGCTGACTGATATACCAGACTACACAGTGCTACATCCCAGAAGACAGTCATCTTAATATGTCATGATGAGAACCTCAAATCCTTTATATTGATAATTGTTTTAATTTGTTGAGAAAGACTATGAACAATGTGCAATATTTTCTGGTGTTTTGGATGCCTTTGTGTTTGTGTGTGTACACACAAATCTTCTTGATAATGGTCCCAGTCATTTCAATCTAAGCAACCAGCTTGTTTATAGCAGGTCTATTTGGAGTTTCCTTGCATTCTTGCACATAATTTCTTCTCTTCACTACTGAAGTTGAACGACTCTAGCAGGCTGGGAAGACACTTTCACTACAACACACAATATCTTGTTCAAGACTGCAACTTTATTTGTTCATTTTTTAGTGGTCTGTTGTCTTCAGGATTTTCAGCTTACAGTGGCAGGATATGTGCCAACTATGAATACAGAATTTTTTTGTTATTTCTCATAGGCTTATGTTCCGGTGTGAACGGTCGTATTGATTCAGCGTATATGGACGGAACTGGGCGTCATTCACTTGTGGATACAACGGAACAGTGGCCAACTGGACCTGCAGTAGACTACCCAGCTAGAAGACTATATTGGACTGATCCCTAAGCATGTACTATAGAAAGTGTAGATCTCAGTGGACGAGATCGTCACGTCATCAGAAGATTCCCACATAGTAAGTCTTGAGTATCGTGACAGGATTCCAAAGGATCTAATTTATGTAGGATTTGTGATTTTTATGGTAGCGAGTGTGAATATGGCTGTCTTCTGGGTTGTTGCGCCGTGTTGTCTGGTAGAAGGTTTTCGACGTTTCAGAGGTCCTTGTTGCCTCCATCATTATGGTGATCGCGTCAACCAGACTACATGGCGCGTCAACCCAGAAGACAGCCATCTTCAATCAAATTAATGGCTTAATTTACTTTACGTTGTTTATTGCGACAGATTTGTAGTTCCTTAGAGCTGCTTTTGATTGTTTTAAGTTTCTTGCTTTTGGCCATTAGTGTGAAAGTAATCTGCACATTTTGCTCTGGATTTTCGTTTTACATCTATAGAGTTCAAAACATAAGTGTGAGCAAACTAAGATATATTTATTAAGTTATGAATGATTCTTCTTTAAAGACTCAGAAAGCAAGCTGGCACATTACTTTCTATTGAAAATGTTACTTCAGTGAAGTTATGCTATTCTCCATAGCATAAATATACTTCTTAATTCTTACTTGTGTAGCACTCGTCATGTCTGACATCAGAAAAATGTAAATTCTTTTTTTACTTTTACAGAGGAGAAACCTTACAAAGTGGAAGTGTTTGAATACAACCTGTATGTTAGCACATACCAGACAAACATCATCTCTAAACTGAACAAGTTTAGACGTGGTGATCTGACATACCTTTACACAGGGACTGAATAGAGCATCAGACATCCTTATTGTTTGAGAAAACAAACGAATGAACACTAAGTTTCTAAGCACAGTCTTTACCTGGGAGATAAATAGATTGATTTTCTCCCACAAGGCTCATGATTTAGGATGACAGTTCAGCACACAAATTCTACTATAAGAAATAGTGTGGAGATATTTTGTTTCATATATTGCTCTTCGCCACGATTTGCAGAATGGTTCTGGGGCCGCCCAGTCTCATCTACGGTGGATATTGGTATCTCTCTCCCCAAGATGTAAAGCAACTACAGTGTGAAGCTACGATCCTCCAGCCGGTGCTATACGTCTACAATGCATGGGGCTAATCCTAGAGCCTAAAGTACGCTCTCATGGAATGAATTGTAGTCACAGACACAACTTATCCTTTATTTCCTACATTTAGCATTTTACATATCTTTCTAATTACCAAAGAGTTGAATTTTTTAAAATACAAGTTGCAGTCATTAATTAAATTACTTTCTCTCGAAACTTTTTATTATGTGTCTTTTATATACAGGCATGCCTCGTTTTATTGCGCTTCGCAGATATTGCGTTTTTTTACAAATTGGATGTTTGTGGCAACCCTGCGTCGAGCAAGTCTATCGGCACCATTTTTCCAACAGCATGTGCTCACTTCGTGTCTCTGTGTCACATTTATTAAAATAAATATAAATTAGTATTGGATGTTTGGCATTGTAGCAGCATTTCACGCGATTTTAATTGTGACCCGGAGAGAGTTCATAGTGCCAACAAGGTTTGTTATATATTAAAGGTTAGCAGGGGTATAGAGAAATAAGGTTTGAACTGAACTGAAATGTAGGTAGGGCAGACATGACATGTCTTCAAGGTGTTCTGCAAAGCAGTGTCTGTGAAGTGTCCCTAAGGGGGACTAACGCAGCCAGTTCTGCCATGATTTGAATATTTCCCTCAACCCAACAAGGAAAAATGGCTAACTGTGCAGTGTCTGTAGCATATGTACTTTCATCCATGGAAACAGAATTAACAACACAATTTAAGCACTTGGACATTAAGGCACAAAACATATTTCTGAATAACTTTTCTATTTCCCGTGCTTTTATATCTTTTAATAAAATGACGTTTGAGATTGTTTGCTTCAAACTGGACAAGTAATGTCAGCAGTGCACTGAAGGCATGCCTTCATATGTGAAGCCCCTATATAAAAGATGTATGTGTCTATTTGCTATGTTTACTTTGTCTTTGGAAGTTAATAGTACAAGGAAATGATGATGTTACATGGGCCACCATCATGCAAGTACTGTGATGTAGCCACTGTTATTACCAATCACAAAATTCGCTGTGCATTTCATGTAGCCAATAAGTCAACAGTTGTATTCGGCTAAGTATTTAATCTTGGTTGTAACCAGTTTTATCATACAGACTGATAAAAACCAGAAGATCACAAAAATGCATATGGGTTGTACAAAACACATCAGGGGGGCTGTGGGTTGATAACCTCTGGTTTAAATGCTGTATTCCTATATTTGAAATGGACAGCCATTTTTTAAAAAAATATGCTTTAATTTGCTATACCTGTAACTGGTTCTTGCAGGTGCAAAACTTTTTGAACATATTATATAGCATTTATAATTGGATAGGATTTTTGGATGTCTGTTAAACCAGACAAATGATTGTAAATCATAACAAAAATTGGTGCCTGATGACATATACATAGAGTATGCTTAATATTCTAATCAGAATCTGAAATTAATTAATACTGACAGATGTCATCATTCATACTGGTGCTATAATGTAAGTCGTGACTGCTTCCTCTCAACAACCGTTTATATTTGTCTCGTCATGTACTACTGTTGTAAATAGCGTTCCACAAAGACTGAATGTTGTTTAAACTTACAGTGAGTAATCCATGTTATCGATCCCTGTGCCACAATTCAACTCTTTGTCCGCTGGGATCGAGCCGGAGCCACACAGAGCTAGGCTATTCTTGCGTGTGCCCAGATGGTTTCGTGAAAACCATTGCTAGGTTTTGAATTTGCAACAGCCACCCTGCAGTTACCTTACTGCTCAAGATATATAGTTTGTTCAGTAGTACAGTATTTTAATACCTTGTATTTAATAGGATAAAGAATATTTTTATTTTGTGTTTAACATAAAATACCACCATGTGAGATGAAAGGTTTTCACAGCAGTGAGAACGATGTTTTCTGGTTTTGATACTGTGTAGAATCGGAATTTTGCTGTATTTTATTTCATTCAATTGTTATTATAGGACTTTGAATCACTATAAAATGGTATTAATTTTGTATTATATGAAAATACTACGAAACTATTATTGCAATTAATGGAGTTAACACATATCATTGAATTTTCATTAAATTTTTGTTTAAAACTGTGTACTACTACTACTACTTATTAAATATTTTTCATGAAATTTACAGTTTCAAAATGTAATGTTCAGTAATACAGCAGTACCTACTAGTTATCAGTTTATTGTTGTATTATTAGTGGTACTTAAAATGGAATAGGTCCTGGCAATTGAAACAATATGCACAGTGCATTGTTATTGGTTACAGCAAGAGGCAACTGAAAGTGTGTCAATTCTGTAGGATTACGCACTTAGCTAATGAGAAGACTTGGAGTCAGAGTTAATGAATTCAGTCATTAAACACCATATTTACTACTGAGATTCCCTTTACTGAGATTGTAACAAAGTGAAAATATATTCTAGTACCGTATGTATACTGTAATTAGTATGTGATTTCTCTTTTGTCAGGTTGTGTGCGAACCAACTGTGAGACCTCTGAAGGTGTGTGACTTAGACTGCCATAAAGGAAGACTTGGACACTCAGGAAGAAGGAACAGAAATACCTGGAGAGTTTTGAAATGTGGTGTTGGAGAAGAATAGAGAAGATCAGGTGGACGGATCGAGTGACCAACGAAGAAGTATTGAGGAGAGTCAACGAGCAAAGAAACATTCTGCAGGCGATTACACGAAGGAAAGCTAACTGGCTGGGACATATTATGAGAAGGAATGGGTTACTGAGTGATATCACCGAAGGCCAGGTTGAAGGAAAGCGAGGACTGGGAAGAAGACTGATACAGCTAACCGACGATCTGAAACAAGGAAAGAAGATGACGTTCCAGGAATTAAAACGAGAAGCCGAGAATAGGGAAAACTGGAGAGCTCTTTTTGGGCAGAGCAATGGACCTGTCGTAAGACAGAACACTAAAGAATAATAATAAAGGAATGTGTAAGATTGTGCACGTTGTTCGTACGTGTAAATGACAGTCATTGTACAGTGGTGACAGGTGTCAGCGCTACCGCTGTTCACAGTATTGTAAAAACAAAGACCTGTGCTCTGCAGACATTTTGGTCACTTTATCAAGTGACTCTTCACCTCCACTTGAGGTAATTTACACTTGAGCTTTATCACATAATCAAACATGTAGGATGCTCTTGTCTGATCATTCTCATAGTTCATGTTCCAAACCATTTGATTTCCTAGAAGTGAAGTGTTTGGCTTTTGAACGAGTTTCATTGTAGCCTGAATTGGTTCATTGTAATCGATGGCTTACTGCAGAGACAGTAGATACAGGAAGAAGATTATGTTTCTTTTTAAGGTTCATAAATTTATTTGAAAAGTGTTTTTAATGTATTCTGTATTTAATTGAATACAATGTAAAACGTGTGCTTCATAATCGCTTATTTTTCTGATCAGTTTTCAATACCAAGTACCTGATTTTATATT
The DNA here is from genome assembly GCF_977971745.1 of Zootermopsis nevadensis. Classification (NCBI taxonomy): domain Eukaryota; kingdom Metazoa; phylum Arthropoda; class Insecta; order Blattodea; family Termopsidae; genus Zootermopsis; species Zootermopsis nevadensis. Next base: position 395,420 of record NW_028259216.1, on the reverse strand, counting down.
AAAAGAATGTTATCAAGACCAGCTGTTAGAGACAATCTTGAGCCAGTTCTGCATCTATAAATCCTATACTGCTACTACTACTAAATGTCACTGTATAGTAGGATGGGTTTGTATCACAGGTTTTCCTTGGTCTTATGATTCAAATTCTGGGTTAGTATGTAAGACTTGAGGTTCTCACAGCGGTGAGTATGAAGATTTCCGTCTTCTGGGTTGTTGCGCTGTGTAGTCTGGTCGATGTTAACCAACGTTTCAGAGGTCATACTGCCTCCGTCATCAGGGCGATGAATATGCCAATAGGGTGTGAGGAGTTGGATTTTATAGGCAGGGAAGTGAAAGGTGTAGCCTGCCCCGAGCCAATGGGAGCAGGTATGGGAGTGGACCAATGGTAGCACGTGGGCGAGAGTGGGAGAGGGAGAGAAAGTAGAGAGAGAAAGGTGAGTTTTGTTGTATGGATAAAGGCCCTGAAAGGGGCCGAGTTAGTGGTCCGGTTGGTTCTGGCGGCGCACTCTTGCTCGTTCTCGGAGTCCTCGGAGTTTGTGGATCAGAGGCTTCCAGGACCGGCTCAGGTGAAGTCCATCTTCCCTGTTAAAGTTATCAGGATGAAGTTTGATCTCGATGGCTTCCCTGATTAACCAATCCATGTAGCCGGTTTTTGAGGAGAGGATAGAAGTGTCCTCTAGCTGTATCTTGTGTTCCAAGTTGAAGCGGTGTTCAGCAACCGCAGATTTCTCGGGCTGCCCGAGCCGGATGTGGCGTTCGTGCTCCTTGATCCTGGCCTCAACGGAACGGCCTGTCTGGCCGATGTAGACTTTTCCGCACTCGCAGGGAACTCTGTATACGCCAGGCGTCTTCAGTCCTAGGTCGTCCTTTACCGGCCGGAGAAAACTGGGAATTTTCTTTGGCGGAAGACCAACAGACTTGATGTCGTGCCTGGCCAGCAACCTGCTTATGCGGTTGAAGGTCGTCCCGACGTAGGGCAGGAAGGCAACCGAGGCTGGTTTTCCAGTAGGCGGTGGCAGCCTCGCAGGCGGATTGAGAGCTTTCTGAATCTGACGGTTGCTGTATCCGTTTTTCCTGAAGGTGGTGGTGAGTGCCTCCAGTTCACTCTGTAGGCGTTTGTGATTGGAAGTAGGTGTAACATATACTTTTACAGATTTGTCGGTTTAATTACAACTAGTCATCTGATACGTAAGAGTAGTGATATTTCGTGTCTGTTAAATGTAATGCAAATGACACTTGTTAATCATAATTGCAATTAGATTTAGGGCTGTAGATACAGTTTTAATTTGAATCATCGTACTAGAGGAAACAATGTTCTTGCCACTGATCTAGGCATTGTAATGTGTTTGTTGACAGCTCTTCGCCAAGTAACAATATTCCCCTCATGCGCATTGTGCAGTCAGCAAAGCACACCGAGGGACGAGGATCGAAGGTACACCTTACCAACAAGGACCGCATGGTGAGTTGAATGTTGAATTGAATATGGGACGTACTGAATGAAGTTGAAGAGAATTAGAATAAATGTCTCGTGTTGCAGCGCAAGAGTCACTACTGTCGCCTGGACACCGAGTCAGTGACTCTATTTCAGAGTGACACAGGCTCCAAATACTTCAAGGAAATTCCACTTGCTGAGATCCTGTCAGTTGGTACTGCTCAAAGTCTTGATGGAGGTGGCTGAAGTTGAATCATTGTGTAGAAGGACAGGAGTGGAAAGGTTTGCTTCAGTGGAGTTCCCAGGTTTGAAATGTGATTTTATGCACTTCATTGATGTTCATTTAATACAGATACAGATCTATTGTTACATTATTTATTGCCCCTACAGATAACACAGGAAGGATTTATTCTTTTGCATCATTAAATGTCCAGCACTTTGAAATTATTAAAATAAAAGTTGTATACATGCTGTATATAATGTAATGTAATTTGACAGTTCTTTTTATGATCTGTTTTGGACAAATTTATTTTAGTTTCATCGTATTGTTGTAATAGATACCTTCCATATATGCGCTCAATTTGTTCTTTGTTTTTTTTTCTATGCAGAAGAACTATAAAAATGCTTATGTTGGCTTTACCAAGTCTGTCCATGGGCAATACTTTGAGAATTGTAAACAATGCTTAACCAAATGATTTCCATGTTTCTTATTCCACATTCTAGGAAAATATAAGAAAAGTCAGCAGTCTCCATGTCGATAGGAATCAGACCGCTTCCTATATTAAACAGATAAATGAAGAAAGAGTACAAGTCACACATAGGAAAGCTGGACTGGAGGCAAGAAATGAACAACGCAGTTCCTTCCACAATTGTTTTCTTCTTTCTGGAGACTCTAATGAAAATGTTTGACCTTGTAAAGAAGTGAAAATGACTAATTTGAACTGTTGCAGGACATTGACTGGTGGAGCATTGGGGTCATCACCTATGAAATGTTGGCAGGCCACGGGCCGTTTGAATCTGATGGCAACGTGAGAGACTTGCAAACGCTCTACACGTAAGTATCGATGACCCAACGAACGTGTTCCCTGCGAATATCAGTCTCGTATCAACAGTTACATGCAGCTAACACATTACTGCCTATTTCAATGCCAGGAAAGCAGGTTATAATAATATTTTAATCATATGCAAGGAAACAAAATGCAAGCACAAACATTATGAAAACAAATTTTGACAAGTACAATTTTCCTTGACTCTTGTACGACCTGCTTCAGAGTTCTCCATGCAAATTACACATAACCAAGCAGTTTACTGGAAACGTCACAGGCATTAGAAATACTAATTCTCATAGCATGATTAATAAGAATGTTTTAAATGATAAATACAATGGACATGTCTTTTACAGTAAAATCGTACTTGACAAACCAGACATTCCGACATGGCTGTCAAAGTACGTGGCAGACGTTGACAAGAATCCAGATTCTCATCTTGATAGCGCCAAAGATGGCGCACTGGACATCAGGTGGCATCCATTCTTTGACGTGAGTTCTTATCCCATGTATGATATCATATAATAAATAAGACGGATTATACACATGTTTCTGTTCTGAACTGTGCTTTGTCCATGCAAATCAAGCACAGAGGCACAGCAGAGCAGTTCGTGCCTCCTGACACCATTCTGGGCGATCTCGTTGTTTGGAAAGTTCAGCATAATTTACATTTCCAGGCAAATAAGAATAACTTATGTGATAGGCCTAACACCGCCAGTACATGGGCAGTAAGACCACAGTAAAAGGTTTAGAATATATTGTCGGAGCAGAATTTCAAACGTACCTCTCAGTAAACGCCATACAGTTTTCAACAATTTACTTTGATCCTTGAAGACAAGATTGGATGTCCCCAAAGTTCCTTCCCACTAAAAGCAGTATTGTTAAGTAATGTAACTGCGGTTCAAAGTTTATATCCAAGCAGAAGATTGCCATTCAATTCCTTTTACTTCCTCTATGATTGAAGGGTCTTTTACCTCGAAGCATTCTCTCTTCTACCTCGTCGTACCTTTACTCTGCCATCAACATTGTGGTCCATTTCACTAACGTTTGTGCTTCATCCTACAGGGACTCAAATGGGGTGACGTGATGGCGAAGAAATACCAGATGCCGCGCCCCCCCACCACCATGACCAGTCGGCTCTATAGCGTCCAGTCAGATACGAGACAGCGTCTTCAACCGGAGTGAGGACAATTACGACGTAAGTAAAAGTACTTTGTCTGACATTTTAGTATGTGCTGCATAGTAACAGGGGATTATATTCGGTGATCCTGTTACATTTGGAACTGGTGTTTCCATGTTTCCTTGAAAATGTTTTAGTAATTAAAAGTTCTATGGCAATTGGACTTATCACAGTGGAAACGGGTGGTGATTTTCTACACTCTGCGCCTAATATTAGCCCCTGTAGTCGAAAACAATCCCGTTACTTGATAGTCTCCTCTATTTGCAGGAACTTGGTAAGAAAAGATTGTTCAGTCTTATGGGCTTTTATTTCGAATGGCACCTTCTGTACAAAGTCAAATTTTTAAATTCGTGTCACCACACTGTGGTGTAATATAAAAACACTTCTTGTATAAGAAGGCAATACAGAAAAAACTCACCTTTCTCTCTCTACTTTCTCTCCCTCTCCCACTCTCGCCCACGTGCTACCATTGGTCCACTCCCATGCCTGCTCCCATTGGCTCGGGGCAGGCTACACCTTTCACTTCCCGGCCTATAAACCCAGCACCTCACACCCTATTGGCATATTCATCGCCCTGATGACGGAGGCAGTATGACCTCTTAAACGTTGGTTAACATCGACCAGACTACACAGCGCAATAACCCAGAAGACGGAAATCTTCATACTCTGATGACGGAGGCAGTATGACCTCTGAAACGTTGATTAACATCGACCAGACTACACAGCGCAATAACCCAGAAGACGGAAATATTCATACTCTGATGACGGAGGCAGTATGACCTCTGAAACGTTGGTTAACATCGACCAGACTACACAGCGCAATAACCCAGAAGACGGAAATCTTCATACTCTGATGACGGAGGCAGTATGACCTCTGAAACGTTGATTAACATCGACCAGACTACACAGCGCAACAACCCAGAAGACAGAAATCTTCATATTCATCGCCCTGATGATGGAGGCAGTATGACCTCTGAAACGTTGGTTAACATCGACCAGACTACACAGCGCAACAACCCAGAAGACAGAAATCTTCATACTCATCGCCCTGATGATGGAGGCAGTATGACCTCTGAAATGTTGGTAAACATCGACCAGACTACGCAGCGCAACAACCCAGAAGACAGACATCTTCATACTCATCGCCCTGATGACGGAGGCAGTATGACCTCTGAAACGTTGGTTAACATCGACCAGACTACACAGCGCAACAACCCAGAAGACAGACATCTTCATACTCATCGCCCTGATGACGGAGGCAGTACTACCTCTGAAACGTTGGTTAACATCGACCAGACTACACAGCGCAACAACCCAGAAGACAGAAATCTTCAGACTCATCGCCCTGATGACGGAGGCAGTATGACCTCTGAAACGTTGGATAACATCGACCAGACTACACAGCGCAACAACCCAGAAGACAGAAATCTTCATATTCATCGCCCTGATGACGGAGGCAGTATGACCTCTGAAACGTTGGTTAACATCGACCAGACTACACAGCGCAACCACCCAGAAGACAGAAATCTTCATATTCATCGCCCTGATGATGGAGGCAGTATGACCTCTGAAACGTTGGTTAACATCGACCAGACTACACAGCGCAACAACCCAGAAGACAGAAATCTTCAGACTCATCGCCCTGATGACGGAGGCAGTATGACCTCTGAAACGTTGGTTAACATCGACCAGACTACACAGCGCAACAACCCAGAAGACAGAAATCTTCATATTCATCGCCCTGATGATGGAGGCAGTATGACCTCTGAAACGTTGGTTAACATCGACCAGACTACACAGCGCAACAACCCAGAAGACAGAAATTTTCATATTCATCGCCCTGATGATGGAGGCAGTATGACCTCTGAAACGTTGGTTAACATCGACCATACTACACAGCGCAACAACCCAGAAGACAGAAATCTTCATACTCATCGCCCTTATGATGGAGGCAGTATGATCTCTGAAACGTTGGTAAACATCGACCAGAGTACACAGCACAACAACCCAGAAGACAGACATCTTCATACTCATCGCCCTGAAGATGGAGGCAGTATGACCTCTGAAACGTTGGTAAACATCGACCAGACTACACAGTGCAACAACCCAGAAGACAGAAATCTTCATACTCATCGCCCTGATGATGGAGGCAGTATGACCTCTGAAACGTTGGTAAACATCGACCAGACTACACAGCGCAACAACCCAGAAGACAGAAATCTTCATATTCATCGCCCTGATGATGGAGGCAGTATGACCTCTGAAACGTTGGTTAACATCGACCAGACTACACAGCGCAATAACCCAGAAGACGGATATCTTCAAGTAATAAATTGTTTACTGTATGAGATTTCGAGTTCTTGGAGTGACAAATATGAAAATGGTTGTCTTCTGGGGTTTAGTGTGTTTACATTTCCGAGGTGCATACTGCCTCCATCATCATGGTGATCACTAAGACATGTATAGAAAAGTTGAATTACTCATAGGAGCAAGTCAGACATGGCAGAAGCCACATTGGACCACTGGGAGAGGGTGCAAGGATTTGAGTGAGGGGAGTCCGAGAAGGGAACCGATGGATGGAGGGGTGGGGACTCCAGCTTGGCAAAAGGGATGAGGGAGAGCTAGAAATATGGGAGTAGACGGAAAGTGAAATATGTGGAATGAGGATTGGAAGAACGAAAATAAGGAAATGGGGTAAAGGGGAAGAAGAAACTTATGGAATAAATTAAAATATTTTTAAATTAAATGAGTACTGAAGAAATTGGATATAATAACATGCTTTGAAGGGAAGAAACAGTCCTTATGAGGACTGGCGGGGGACCAGCAGGGAAGACAACAGAAAATCAAGGAAATTAATGCTAGTATAAATTGGGAAAACTGAAAGGTGTATAGAATAATTAAGTAGACTTAAAGAGTTGGGAGGTGTTGGAGAGAAGAAAAGGAAGTGGCTGGGGCCAGGTTATGACAAACATTGTTTCTATGGCAGAGGCCTTCTACATTCTTCGAGCAAGTGGACGAGAGACTTCCCATGACCGGTTCAGGCCGAGGCCATCCTCGCTGTTCTTATTTCTAGGTCGTGGCTTGATCTCAGTGGTCTTCCTGATCATCTTCCCCATTTATCGGGATTGAGTGGATGTGTCCCGGAATTGGTTTTAATGACCCAAGCTTATAATGTGCAAAGCCACAGCTGATTTATTTATCTAAATGTGCCAAATGGATGTAATGCTATTCTGCTCAGTGTAGATAGTCTTCATAGGGCGTGCTGTACAGACCCAGTGTCTGTAGTCACAAGTCGCCCTTGACGGGCTGCAAGGAAACTAGGGTTTTGAAGGACTGTTATTGAATATTGTTATTTTACTGTCAGTGATTGTCCTTGGCTTTAATTTAAATGAAATTCCTTCATTGATACATCATATTTTCATGTTAGGTGTTTGTTTCTCAGGTATTTACAGTCATTCATTTATTCAGCTTTTATTTCCTTATAGTGGTATATTTTTTCCATTCTTTATTACATCTAAGTCACAGTAATTGAATATTTTTTTTTTCCTTTTTAGGAATACGCAGTGATCTGATCCCAGTTTATCCCGAAGAAACAGTATTTTGGTTGGAAGGAAATAATGGTCACAAGTATATGGATTTAAATAATTGACAATATATTTTAAATTGTTATTTAATAATTGATATGTGTTTGTGTAGGAGGCGGTTGGGTTGATGGATTCAGCCCTGATACAAAGGAGTCTACACCAGGGCTGGAAGATGTAGAAGCTCTGATGACAACCGTTGTTTCACCAATTGGCAGAAGCAAAACAAAAAAAGTGAGTGTACTGGAATTACTTAGAAATTTAAATCAGGAATTACGTTTAACTTTTCTCTGTCTGTCGCAGTTGCATTCCTAGAGGCTGGTTTTCTACTGGTCGTTTAGCCATGTCTCAGTTAAACATAAGATACTATGACCAGAGGACCAGACGCTATCGTAGAATTCGAGTTGCTTGGTTCTGAGACCTCTGACGTTTTGGTAATAAATGTCCAAAGAATTTAAGAGCTGTTTTCTAGTAGACATGGAAAAACCACCCGTGTTGACATCACCGGTGAGAGCCATTTAACTGAGTGAAGTAGCCCCATCCTCCAGAGGTTCCTCAGAAATGGCATTTGCACCTAATTGATCTGAAGGTGCGACACCTAGAGCTGAAACCTCGATAACATAAATAGTGTAGAGCAGAGAGCTCTTGCCATAGGTAAAATATTATAACACTAGAGACTGGCAACATGACTATCAAGAATTTTTCTCTCTTTATATTTGTCCACAGTTTGTCAAATAACAGAATACTTCTATAACCCAAACTTATAATACATGCCGTATATCTGTGAATAACCTTAGACACTGAGAACAGATGACCTGAAATAGCATATATGGCAATAAATTAACGAAATATTGGTTTCTGCCACATGAGAAAGATCACGTTCAATTACATTTTTCGAAACCATAGCATACCCCCACCTTCAGTGCATTTGTTGACATTTTATGTGTATCCTTGCAAAGAAGTGAACTGTATGTACACAGAGACAATATCGAAATATAAATCAAATTTCATGCACATGTGAGCGCTTACATTTAACATGACGGGATAGCGTGTTGGAAGTATTCTGCATTGATGGAAATTTACTGGTGCAGTCAGTTGTTAATCAAATTACAAAATTGACACTAACACAGAAATTATAAGCAGAGTTACAGCAGCATCTGATTTAACGTTAAAGTAATATTTTTATCCGAAAATATTATTTAAAATACTAGCATACAACAACACAGTGCAGTAATGGCTTTTAACTGTTCCACATATAAATGTCTTAATTATAATCAGAAAGACGTTTACTGTGTTTACAGGCGTGGCATCGTCTAAGGCCATTTATGATTGTCTAGAGCATATAAGGCAGAAAGAGGAGAAAGTCATTTTAATTATTTCATTTCATTGCCCCAGTATGCTGTCTAGTGTGGGTTGTCTGATGCGCCAGTTTAAAAAATCCAATGATAGCGGAATTCTAATTATAAGAATATATGGGGCCCAATATCAAGGAAATTCCGTTAGCTTCACTATTAAATGAAGTGAGAAATTTATATAATTATATATCTCTCTGTCAGTAACTAATTTGGGCTATTTATTGCTGAGACTGTACGAGTTTACATGAATATACAATTTCACTACATTATATACCTTGAAAAGTAAACGTAGTTCTACTGTAATGTAGACATCCGCGTCAAACAATTTAAGTACGTTGTCTTGGGATGCGCATTTCGTAGGTAGGGTCAGTGCAACCTTTAGTTGTTCCTATAACCATGACGTCACGTGTTCTCAGGCTGAGAACTGAAGATATGTGGATGAATCCTTGGTCGCCAACAGCATATGATGGCTGAAATTCTAGTTTTGATGTTGAATGTGGGGTTTAGAATCCCTTACAATAAATAACAGCACTGGAAACGTGTCAAGATTTTTTCAAACGTATTCCTTGCGACTTTGCTTAGTTCACTGTATTCCGTGTTGCACTAAAATACAAAAAGTATCGTTGCAGATCGAAGGAGTATCCTACCTTTACGCTAAGTAGAATCATAACTATATTGTCCATGTTATTTCAATAAATGGTCGTAATATATAAAATTTCATAAATATAATTCATAAAGTCTAATAAAATCTGCATTTATATTGCATTTACCATATAACTGTTATTTTACACTACTAAGATCAAATAAAAAAAATAACTTAATTTCACACAAAATTATAACATCCCAAACTCCGAATTCTGAATTAGTTACGTACGCTTACTGCAAATTACAAACTCACTAAACAAGCCTTTGAAAACGAAATCACTGTCTTTATGGGTTCAGTCAAGAGTTACTAGCCCTAAAAAAAACAGAGTTACGAAACACAACAGTGAGCCTTTTTCTGGAGCAACTGTGTCGGTTGCTGGAAATTATCACGTTCTGTGCACATTTTGCCAACAGTCAGTACTACTATTCTTCTCAATGTTTTCCATACATTTAGATTGATTAATAAATATCATATTAAAACGACATTTAATTCGTCAGTCACAGATGATTTCTACAGTCATGCAACGGAAAGACATACACGAATAAGATTCGATTACCTCATTCCCCGTTTTAATCTGCAAGTGAAGCAAACATTATCTGCGGGTGTTAATTTGATTTAGCTGTTATGAATCGTTACGCGTTCAGTAGTGTCGTGTTCAAATATGGACATAAAGTGATGTATTGATGATTTTTGCAGAAGGAAAAACAGAATTATAGTTTTCGAGGTTTTGAATCTTTAGTATTACGTACATAGTGTGTCACGCCCTTCTGTACTACCCCGCGATCCAGCCCTCTTCGCAAATTTGTCATTACGATAGATGTCAATGTTGCATTACCAGCAGGTTACACTGAACTTTCAATGTTGGCATTGTCAACAAAGACTGCTACTGCCTCTGTTTCCCAGCCTCTACCCTAGGCCCAAATACTAGGTGTGCTGTTATCCGGCTTTGCCACTCGGTTTAGCGTTTTTTTATTTTGTCTTTTTTACCTTTCAATCATGCGCTAGTCTCTATTTACACGTTGTATCCAATATGTCTCTCGCCCTTTTATCATTCCCCAATGTCGCTTCACCCATCCCTTCTTCCGTTGTCACTGACTGTTATTGTCTTTGTAACTGTTTATGTTCATTTCACAATTTGTATCAATACCACTAGCTCCAAACTTTACAATTCTATACAATATCCACGTTATACACTGATATTTCTAAAGTTTGAAGTTTCTGTAATACTGTCCCATTCCAATATGCACACGTAAACTCCGAATATCTCGTTAGTTTTCATTTTCCCATGTATTTATTCTTTTATGCATATGTTGTAGCTGGGTCTCATCCTCCCACAAACTTTGTGTTTCGTGCATTTCGTTTCTTGTCGTGGCCAGCCTGCGGCGTTATGTTTTGTGCAGTACCGATGGGAATCATCAGGCTTGGACAAACATGGAACCATGTTCTCAGATTTATACCATTTTGTGCTTTGTACTGCTGATGTGCAGATTGACATTTGGTTTCGATATGTAAATATAAACCAGGCGCTGAAATAATATAATGTACTCAGTACTCTCTTGTTACTGCAGATGTCAGTCAGGTATTAATTTATATGTATGATTTACTTGTTCATTAATGCGTAAGCATATAATGAACCTGAAATAATGTTTCTGAAATTATGATCAGTGAACTTACTGGTTTGTAGACGTGCATCAGTTACTGCCAAATGTAAATTAAAGTCGATAACGTATAACTCAAGATAATTTAATTCTTATTCTTAAACTTCTTTGTTACATAGACGTTATGCTTGGGATAAAACGTGTCACGTGTTGTATAACGAATGATTTAAACCTTTAGTGTTTAATCGTTCAGAACATAATATAGATGTATTATATTTTACGAAACCTGTAAAGCATCCGCCTTGGTGAAAACACAAACAGTAATTTTCTCGGTAAAGTCATATATTTTCTGTTTTCATGCAGACTTAGACGGTAAATTCTTTAGACCTCTGAGATTTCTCTCCTCCTCTGAAGACGGGCAGAAATTTTTTTCGAAATTCTTCAAGATTTTCTAGTTATTTAAATATGAGTGTAATAATCCCCTACGAAACGCTGGAAGTTTCTCCAAAATACAACTGTGCTACAACCAGAATAATAATTATTGACCTGGAAGACCTACGAAGGAAAATGAAAACTTGCATAAATGCTTTTGTCCCACACAAGAACGTCAATTGTTAATACCAACATTACGATATAGCAAAACTTCAGTTTTAAGCATGTATTTTATTAGGTCCAAATTTAGACGTACTCTCCCTTCTGACATTGGACCAAAGTCTCCAAACATAATTTAATTTCGTATTAAGAATCTCATTAAATACACTTCCCCGCTTTCCCCTCAAAAGTCGATATTATGCGCATGCACACAAAGGTCAGTTTGACAATATGGCCCTGTGTAACAGCTGATTCACTCCCTAAACTTCGGAATGTTATAAATTACGGTCAATGACAATTCTTACCATGTGCTGAGCTACTGACAGGTTAAAATTTCAACCAACCTGCTCTCAAACGATCTCAGTCTATATTCTCTGACGCAAGAGACCACCTCCTACGCCCATATTAAACAACAGGTATAACTTAAATAAACTAAACGTTTTCGGTAATTTATCCAAGCATTATGTTGGAGGACACAAGCCCATCCTCGTTTAAAATTCTCCTTTGAGCAGCAAGAGTTCCGAGTCCCGCCGCATCACATTCTCACATTCTGTATTGTTTTTAGCTACTTCATTTAATTTTAAATTTTTGTTAAAGTGTGCAACATGGGCATTTGTAAACCTTCATATTCTTCATCACTACAATGTTTATTACTGACATATCTTTGCACTTAAGAGGTCTAGAATCTACTTTGTCTTTAATTCTCTTTGTAACAGGCTTGTCGTCTGGTTTAAGGGTCCTACTTGCAAATAAATTATACTTCCTTACAGGAATAACAAAAAACTCAGTAGCATCAAGCTTAACCAACAAACAAGGAAGGTTTAGTTGACTTAGTTACTGCTACATCTCCTCGTTATTTTTCGTCGGTAACAAAAGGAGAAGAAAGTAACTAATTAAAGAGGAAGGTCCTGATGCATTTAAAGATTTTCTCTGTTCGTACGAATGACAATATTGCGTCAAAATTCACTGCAAATTGTAGTACAATTTTACGAATACTACGGAAATCATAAATTAAAATAACTCTTCTCTTTATTTTTCAAATTCTGTGTTGTTAAAGGTACATCAAGAACTTTTTGTTAAGGAAGATGTTCAAAGAAAGACGTGGATCAGTGACATAGAGAAAGCAATGTGTTTTGTTTATTTGCTATTAACCTATAACTTCGCACAATATCTAACGCAGCATCCATTGAGGCTTTAAGCAGAACTTCAGAGGACTTCACGAAAAACAATTTTCTGATAGGACGTGTTAAATTTCATTTTTCTTTATCCTGGCACGGCAGTCAGACAAATTTGTTTGTGCCCTAAATGGAAGGGCTATCACCACACAGACATGTGTAAGCACCCGTACACACAAAGATGTTACAGAAAACTGCTGTAGAATAAGTTTAATATTTGTAGTCCCAAAGTGGGTACATCTCTTGCTAATGCGAATGTATATTCACAAGTTTGTCATGATACAGCCTTAATAAATTGTATTATTTCATGTAAGTTATTACAAGAAACCCAGAACAAAGAACTAGTATGTATTAAGAGTAGAAGTTTCGAGGTATATTATGTGGGTAACAAGACTCCCTGAAACCCACGGTTACCTTCACACCTGTGAAAAGCTTACTTCTCCACTGCATTGCATTAGAACGAAATCGATATAAACGTAATTTCGAGTAACCAGAAAAAACAGAAAATGTCTGTGTCATAATATTAACGAAAACGGATGCATACGTAAGTTATAAGCTACCAAAACAAAATACAGTACATCGTGCTTTATATTTTTTTTCCATAACAAGTTTCAGCACAGTAGAACAATCCATCTCCCGCTAACTGGTGTCCCAGACAACGTGTCGCCATTTTGTTCAGTACCTGGTATTGAAGCCATGTCATCTGTGGTACAGTTTATGTAGCGAAGACTGCAGAATTAAGAAATGCAGCTGAGTAGCAAAAACGTTTATAGGTGAAATACATAAATGAATGAATAATCAAATACATGCCCATCACATTAACCTGATGCAGCTGGTACCGCCTTCTACCCTCGAACATTGACACTGTGGGTTCAAATTTTATTCGCTTATGTGTTATCTTCTGTTTTGTAGGAAGATAATCATCCTCTTACTAAATGTACCACTTAACGATATACAACTTTTGTAGTTGAATCAAAATCGCTAAAAGGTAAACATTATTTCTTAATATTATTCCAAAATAAGGCCCACTCCAAATTGTTTACATCGTTCGTTAAAACATGTAGATCGGTATTAAGAAAACCTTTAAAAATTAAAACACGTGTTTGAGAAGTATCACACAACCATATTAAAGTCTGGAAGAGCACTTAATTTATCAAAACAGTTTTAATTGCTGCAATAAATTCTCTAGCGTTCTGGTGGTAACAGATGATAATTCAAAGAAAAAGATTCTAAAATACAACGTACAGAATGAACTGAGTACATCTGAACTGAATTGATGTAAGCCATCGTAAGATCCATTTGTGGGCTCATGTAATAATAGTAATGCACACTGACGTTCCATGGAAAGAAATCCGTTCATAATTAATATAACCACACACAAATCAATGAAACTCCCGCACCAAAGACACAGTAAAGAAGAAAAAATAAGTAGCAGCACACACGACAGATATGAGAAACGGTTGGAAAATTATAATTAAGAAATCTTAACTGAAAACCCACATGGGATGTTTAGGCGTAGATCGAGGGATAATACCTAGCGAATGTTTCTATTGCGTGTACTGAATTCAGCTGGCTAAGAATAAGGTATAAGCTCCTGTGAATATGGTAATGAATCTTTGGGATCTACAAAAGACAAAGGATTTCTTGACCAGCGAAGGAGACCTGTGATCTAAGAAGTTATGAGTAAAATCGGACTCTGAAGCAGAGTGGAATTCAAAGATGAAATTAACGAACCCAATGCGATCAGCGCAATGAGCAATTTTCTCATTTTGAAACGTTTCAGCTTCAAGCATGTAAAGGCGGAAACAGACACACAGTGGTACCTGGCTACTGTCCAAAATGATGAGGTGTGAGGATATCTCTTTTAAGCACGTGTTCCTCGCTAAGGCTGTTATTTTTTAATTGACCACGGTTTGGAAATGTTAGTGAGAAAGAGCATATGGTTATGGATTCAGAAGAACACTCCCGCTATCTGTTAGACCTGATCCAGCATTAGCCTATCTGCTGTAATGGTTACGTTACTTTGAATAGCGACAAGTCGTATCCTGGATTTCGAGACGAGTGGAAAATCCTGTACGTAACCACTAATGCTGGAATACAGACAAAGGTAAATGAATTCACATATGGAACTGGTAACGGTAAGTAAAAATAATTAATAAATTCAGTTGTGAGCAATCAACACGCAATGGCACCATATGGGGGCATGGAGGGGAAATTTCATGTACACTTAACCTCAGCCTTTGGTAAACGCTATAATTCGTGTCCTAATACGTGCCATCATTAATCAATGAAGAGGAGACTGATTTCTCTAGAGCTGGTCTGGACGTATTAGCGAAGGTAAACAGTAGTCCCGTCCATGAAATAGAGACCCAACTCTCCTGATCTTAGAGACTTAGTGACTGAGGAAAACCGGCCAAATAATTATGATAAATAAAGCTGTCCCGCTGCACGCCATGGAGGCGATTGTGGGGAGATAAGATACAGCTCCTCGTTCTTGACCTCAGCACTAGATGGAGGTGAGTGGTCAGCTTCATGCTCCGGCCACGCTTAAACCCGAGGACAGGATTTCAAAGCCGGTCTGAATGCTGAGTTTAGAAGAACATCCTTTGTCCCTGCCGGAAATAGAACATCGGTCTAGTCCGACTCCAATAATTAAATACGTTTAGTTATCGTAATTACAGGAACAAAATTCACACAGCCACTAAAGATTTATTTATTACAATATTTTATGAGCGCAGTTTATACAAGAAGAGTCTGCAGGCGACGGAGAAATTTAGATTGAACTGGTGAAGGTAAATGTGCTATCTCATGAACTATTGAATGGAATTCTACGATCGGCATTTCGGATAAACACCAAACTTATCGTGATAACTTCATTTTCACATACTCTGTTAATTATGATCTATATATTGTATCAAACGCAAATGTGACAAAACAGCTTATCAGAAGGTAACGCACGATAAAGGAAAACATGCACTTAAACTACAATGGGGTTAGCTCACAAAACATTCGTATGCCATTCAAATAAAATCAAGGCTAATAATGTGTACGAAACAGCAAGGAATTAATCTGGAAAATATGTTCACTCCACTGGAATATACGTTTTAAGACATGACCTTGAATAACTCATAAAAAGAAGAGAAAAATATCGTTTTAGAATTAGCAGTCTTCTATTTAACAAACAAACTGTGAGGAATCTGTACATTGTCTTCTTTTGGAAATTTTTTAAAGAAACTGTCTACTTCCGCTCGGTCCCCAGCTGAGTCCTGCAATATATCCATCTAATCATCCTTCCAGTGGAATTTAGTAAGAAAAATCTTCAGATTATTAAAATGAATTTCCCTTTGTAAATTACAATATTTCGTTACTTATTCAGTACCACAGGAAGATAACTTTGAAAAACTGAGTCGCTTAATGAACAGTGCAAAATGCGTAGCAGCTGCAGCACAAACAGAAATTCTACCACAAACTGCGGTTAAACCGAAAAGTTTAGTCGATTACATTCAGGCTATTTACTTTTTATCCCGTAATATCCAACGGTTCATACTTTGTACTGCGAAAGCGGACCCTAACAACGTTACAGTCTTACAATTTTCACATTCCTCAGCGAATTTCAACCCCAGGACAATGGTTGCACTGCGTTGTAATTTCCCGTGCTTCGTTCCTTTTACACAGCAACGGAAAAGACTTGAACGCACATCGTTTAGTTCTACGCTTCATCACACAAGTAAAAAGCCCGTTGGCATTAAGCAGGGAATGATACTTTTTAATATTTTAATCATACACCCTTTGCCTTCGTTTCATTAAACCCTATCTCCCGTAGCACATCCATACACATACCTTCCACGTTCCGGCATCTTTTAACATTCTCATATTACCTTGCTAATACATTTTACCTTTATGATCGTACATCATTTTCCATTGCCTATATGAAATTTTTTTAAATTATAATCGCAAGAACTCACAGAATTTTAGCCGATTTATAATAACCATCAGCAAATTCTATACTTGAAGGCTGCAGGACAATCGTTGAAATGTAACACGAACAGCGAAGCCCAGGTCAGTGCAGACAGCACAGAACTCTCAGAGTAGCAAACCCAGCAACGCTATAATCTTGACTTAGAATCATGGTAAGCGGCTAAAGTCCTTTAGTGGCCTTTCGGTTAACAATTTGTGACAGCTGCTTTACCGATTGTACACTATAAAACAATGGGTTTTGCATAATCAATTGGGTGCAAAGAAAAAGCTTGTTTTCAAAAAGACACGATTTCTCTCAAGCGAATTTGCTTTGACCTATCTCTGGATAACTCGGATCCTGATGGTATGACTCACCCTGTACCCTCACCACTGGTCACAATAAGCGTGTGGACGTCGAGCCCCGCGCGAGGCAGCAGAATCCGATCCGATCCGTCCTCCGCGCTGTGGAAACGCTCACCCGTGCTCTGTGAAATGATTCGGTACTTGTGTAATTGAGCAGCGGGCTGCTATTCGGTCGGACATTATTGAATTGTACTATGTGATGACTCACAGCTGCAATTATGAGTTGGAGTAACACGATTACTATTATTCAACGATGTGCTGTTGACACAAACCTAACGGCATGTGTAATAAGCAGGCGCTTCAGTTCAACACCCACATTATGCCACATATTCTGAGGATTAGATACGGTTCGTAGGTAATTTAATGAAGATCTGTCAAACTGAAGGCGGAAGTCACGGTTGAATTTCTTAACATTAATTAGAAGCAGGAGTGATAACCACACAGTAGTGACATTTGTCAGTTCTACTATCCTAAAATAAGGGGTGATGTGAATAAATCACGAAGTTCTTTAAAACTCTTTACAGCCGATAAACTTTAACGTTAATAAATGACAATGTCTTGGCCTCACGGGTCAACAGCTCGTTCAAAGAGAACTGCTGAATATCGAAAAGGCTTTAGAAAGCTGACAGAACTTAATCTGAATACACAGTTTGCTACTGCACATACAGAAATTAAAAGTGATCTAGACGAAACGATATTCGATTGCAACTGGACTTACAGAGCGAGGGGGCAACTCAAATTTCACTGCACACAAACACCTGAATAAATACATTCCTTCACAGATGGTCCCCGGAATTGGCCACCGCGGTTACCGGACTTAACTCCTATAAATTTCTTAGGGATAATTGAATAACATGGCGCGTGAACGAAAAGTAAACATAAGAGTGGAAATACATAATCGCATTTTTATGCTGCAAGAAAAATGAATTACAATAATATTATACGTAACGTTCAGATCATCTTGGATTTAAAATATCCGTAGCCTACAAACAGCTGAAAACCTGACCCATTTCCATACGTTTCTGACTGGGACTGACTTTAAAAATAAGATGTTAAAGTACAGACATAAAATCACCGGACATTCTGTATAGTATTATCATCGTCATCAGTAGTGGTAATAATGCTTGGGCCTGAATATTCGAGTATTTTACTCAAATGTAACGACTGATAAATATTTTATCTGAAACTAAATGTCCATTAATTTCTGGTTTTATCGCCCAACTTTACTGTTAAAAATGATTCATACATATATCGACTGAGGGAATATACGCTGTTAGCAGATGAACTGATATTAATCAGTGTTCCCTGTGTCGTACGGGAAAAAACCAGAGGATGACAGTGGGACGAAAGGTGACGGATGTGGTAGACAGGTGATCTGTCGCACACAAATTTCATGAGTGGTTTTTGCTGTGATAAATTATTATATGCAATTCTCTTGCATGAAATGGGTCATCAGAAATTATATTGAGTCACCTTGCAGCTTCAGTTATTGTTCTTAAAATACCCGGGCTTATCTGTTTCCAGGCAACGTAAATATTTCCTTCCACTGACGTTACGAAATTTCAGATAAATATTTGAAAGTCCTACAAATTACGGGTCGAAAAATTTCTGTGTATTGGAGACAGCAAAATTGCTACTTCGCATTTCCGAGATCCTGTTTAAAAAAAAAATTCCGACCCGATCTTGAAAATTAAACGATGTTCCTTTTGGGCCATAAAGAATTAAAAAATGTGGTTAATAAGACTTGACATACGTGAGTGACAAGTTTCAAGATCCGGCGTCTTTACCCCAGGAAAAGAGGAAAACCCGTGCCCTTGTACAGAATGTTTGATAGATTTCAGAGTTGAACTTCAGTACCCTGAGAACGAGGACGAAGATGCTTCTCGAAACTCTAGTGTTTTCTCCATCCAACCACCTGACACGGCTGGTAGCCCAAGAAAAACTCATTATATACTCAGTCGCCGTGAAAGCTTCAGATCAAAGCATTTTTATTGATTTTTAAAGCAGATATACCTACATACTTCAAGGATTAATATACATAACTTTAATTGTGCATATAAACTGATGTAGGACACGTTGGCATTTGCGAGAGTGGTAAGTCTTAAGGATTACAATCCTGTCAGCTGTACTGTTTAATATAATGTCCCAGCGTCAAATGTACAGTGAAAAAGTGATAAGAATTAATTCCCGTTGTCATGGTTTCATATCTGCGTCAAGTAATTAAATATAACTCACCCACCTAGGAGTTTGAAATCACTCTGATGAGCAGACATTCAAGACACTCACCTGAAAAAGAGCAGAAGACACAAATAAATTACAGTTTTACGTGTTAAAATTTCTACAGTGACGTAATAATGTTATTATCGTTGTACAGTATTTGAAACAGAGTTTGCAACGCGTTGTTTCAGAATTTGAGTAAAGAGCAAAAGTTGAAAACTAGTCCCAACACGCTGCAGGCTGACATAAAGCAGTCAGCGCCAAATGAAATTCGCTCTGAATTAACTCACTAGAAGTTGCATAAAATTCAACAATTAGTTTCGCCATATCTGACCACGCATTAAGTTGCAACTCGAAAATCCTAAAATAATTTGCATAAAATCTGATAGGCTTATTGCGGATATTAACTAAAATTCGTCGACAAACACCAGATCTGATTAAAATCTAATATGAACAAATTTGCATAACTTTTGGATCAAAACTTTTGTAAAACAAATTGATCATTCATGCCCTTTAAACTTTCTCCAACTTTTACAATTTTCCAAATAATTAAAAAAGCTATTTATATGGTGTTTCATCTCATAATTCGGAGGCCAATTGAATGATTTTGATCAAACCACATGAACCCCCCCTGAAAAGGGGACTGCCAGATTATGTTACTGAGGCCACGATCGTCTGATCAGGGGTTCGAAGCCTCCGACTCCAAAGAACACGGAGAGGGAAGATAAGCCACTTCGAGCCATGAGGCATGGCTCACACATTTTGGGGGACCTTGATTGTCCTCCACTCTTGTTTTAAGCAGTCTCTGAAGATTCCTCGCTAGTTAAGAATCCAGACGAAATAGCAAATTGAGAAATTTTCGAACATCTTTCAGGGTTCAAAGGGACAAACTTATTTTGGTCCAAAATTCTTCACGAACAGCCCCTTTGGAACGTTTGCACGCCTCTACATCGGGGAAGGGGTGCTCCACAGGTTAAAATCAGTGCAACATAGGCAACACGGAGCTTCTAATCTTGCTCCGTGGAAACATATCACTTCTTGAGCCAAAACCCTGTCCCCTGAGGGGGTCACAGTAGAGAGCATACTGAGGTCTTGGCTAACGTAATCATTAACTGGCGGTAAATTATATTTCCCTCGTAAAGACAGACAAGTAATACTTGAAAGTTTGTTTCAGAACATGATAAAGTCTGTAACGATAGAGCTCAGAGCTCTGTGATTTCTTTTGTTAGATCCCTACTAGAGACTTAGGTTTTGCTTTGATTGTTCTGTGACTCGCCCAAGACACATGAGCGTTTAACACTATTATTCTGGAAAAAGTCTCTTTCTCAGCTGTGAGTTGCCGAGTCAAATGTAGAAAAGGTAAACTTTGTCGGAATGGACGTGCTAAAACAATGTATGAACAGAGAATGAACCAAAGCAAGATTAGTAAAAATGACTTGTTTAAGGAGTCCCAGGGGAGACCATAAGCACAATGGCTAGACCAAGATACAAAAGCTGGTTTGGACAGGGAACGAGAATAGTGGTCGGCAGATAAAATTAAAAAATGTGCAGTTGGTACAGCTGAGACACACAAGCGTAGGAAAGACATGAAGTGAAGGATTTGACCATGAATTACGTTTCGGCAGTGTGTTGTACTGCCATCTTCAGACGATGTGTTTCCGTACTTACACGTTCATATCGTTTCGTTTTGTATTAGATATAATACATGTGAAAAGAGAACATTGGTTGAATGTGTTATGACGTCTCTGTATTCAAAGTATAAAGAAAAATGGATTAATTGCTTCTGGATTGTTGGTGACTTCAAACAGTGACTGGACTGAGTCATAATCTACAGGATAAGAATTGTTTGTGTCCGTCACATTTTAATAATATGCTCGGAAATTATATAGACGCTCCCACGGTTTCGGAAGACCCGGCTTACACAAACCGTCCCATATAGCATAAAACACAATTTTCTGCATCTTAAAATTAAGTGTTTTGTCGTGCGCTGCCAGAATATGATTAAAATGTAAACGAAATTTTGTTTTTATAAACGTTTCCTATCCTTACTAAGGCGTTTCTCCGCGCTAGCTTCATCTTCATGTTTTCATTTCTTTTCTACAAAGCAGAGACATGTAAAAACGCGTATACATACGTACGTACGTATATTACAGCAGCTATTTCGATTTACACAAAATTCGGGTTACACAATACCTTCCAGAACGGAATGATAGCGTAAGTCCGGGAGGATCTGTATTTCGTAACGGAATAAACATAATTTCCTCACGCTTTCCTTACAGCGTGCTTTTAGAGGTACGAACTACGGTGCTGCGATGTGGTGCTCACTATGGCCACCAGATCGCATCACCTCACGAACTTCCTCATACGTCATTTATTTTCATCGCTTGTAGGATATCCAAAAAGTACAATTCTGAGACCGTGCAGGATGGCGCAAACGCCATGTAAAATTTTATCGAAATATGTCCTTCTCGAGTTGAATGGATTAGACGGACGGACGGACGGAGACACGAACTTTGCGCAAAGAACGCGTAATAACTAGCACAGACGGGCGTTTGCATGACTGAGCTACTTACTCAGGAAAATAACATTTACTTAACGTGAACGTGCAGAAGCTAAGAAGCCTTCGTTGAGCGGTGGGGCTGGAAGGTCTTGTTAATGTACCAGCGTAACATCTGATAATGTACGTGTTCCTAACAATTACGCGAGCGAGCTTGGAATAAACCATGCATTCAGTGGGAAGGGAAAATATGAACTTGTTTGTTGCCAAACACATTACATAGATTTTCCAGACTGATCTCTTTTCTTAACTTAAGCATACTTTAAATGTATTAATATTGGTAAACTATTGTCATGTTTCAGTAAGTACATATATATCTCATTTCCATCATTAATAATAACACGACAATAACACCAACAGTTGGCACAGTATCATAAAATAAACTACTGAATTAGCTGTCCGTCACAGCTCCTACAAGACTTGTTCGTTAATATTTACTTATTTCTCTCTCCCATTCTTTTATTGCTGATGAGGGTGTGAATAATGACCATCACAAAGTCTAAATTTAAAGGAACGAGAAGGTTGGTTGTCTTGTGCACTGAAAAAAAGTCGACGAAACTCCGCCCTAAGAGAAACCTTGCATAGGAATGGTTTTGCTTTGTACTGCAGACATCTGTTCTTGAAGACGACAAATTTGCGATAAAAACACATCCCACGAGATGTAATTTACACTCCAGTAAATGAATTCTGGTGTGTGTACTCAGGACACTTGTCAGTATACCAGCGCATTAATGGCCTGTGCTATTTAACCTAAAGCTGTGATATCAATGTAGTCACTGCAGATTGGATTCCTAAACCGAATGACCTCGTGGGGGGTGTACAGATTTTCAAACTCTGTATTCCTGAGACAATAATTTTACTAGAGATATTCAAATCCTCCATTTTATTGTGCGTAAGATTTTCACAAAGTAACGAAAATGGCTCCTCAAATATTCATTAAGCACTCTCAAAATTCGCAAAAATATCAATCGGTTTCCACCTCCAAGATTTCTAGGGCACTGGTAAATCCATAAAATTGAAAAAAAGTACTTAACGTTCAAAAACATATCAATAGATTTCTGCCCCCCCCCCCTTCCCCATAGTACACTGGCAATTAGGAGTTCCATAAAATTAATTCTAGACTCAACTATTAGTGGAAACACACTGACACACCTATCAATCAATTTAAGTACTACTACACTGCGTGCAAATACGTCCACTACAGCTACCTGAAAGCTAAATAGATACGCCATCTGTTGAACAATATTACAGCCTTCACGGTTTATCGGTGATTTGATTTTGCGAAGTTGGCCGCTCTGCAGGAAGCCATCTTGGATCGTAGTTCCGTTTCCAGCCGAGGTAGTGCGAATTTGCGGTCGGACCATAACATAACCTAAAGGTAGATTCCTTTCAGTTCAGAACCTTTTTCTCTATCTAAAATAGTACAATTAACAGTATTCAAAACCTTGATTTTGCCCATAGTTTTTTATGGGTTTGAAGGTTGATCTATAACACTAAGGGAGGAACGTGGACTGAGGGTGTTTGAGAACAGTGGCTGAGGAGAATATTTGGACCCAAATGGGATGAAATGCTAGGAGGCTGGAGAAAGTTCCACAAGGAGAAGAAATGGGCAGGGCATGTAGCCCCAATTTAAAAGACACACGGGGTTTTGGTAGGCAAACCAAATGGAAAGAGACAACCAGAAGATCTAGACGAGAATGGAATGGCATGGACTGGATTCATCTGGCTCAAGATTGGGACCAGTGGCAGGCCCTTGTGAACATGGTAATGAACCTTCAGGTTCTATAAAATGTTTGCAATTTCTTGAGTGACTGGGAAAATGTTGACTTCTCAGGAAGGACTCATCGTTTTGGAAGAGGAGGGCTATGTGACATGTCCTATGATGCTGCCAAAAGTACCTAATGGAGAAGTCCAGGAAGATTTTAAGGAGAATTGTAAGGAAATTCTTTATTGATGTATTTGGATTTAGAAAAGAGAACCATGATAGTGGCAGAACTTTCTTTTACAACATTATTGCCTCTGTAAGTGAATGATTCATAAAAGCATGAAAATATTTAGTGCTTTTCACAAGAGTGAATGAAGCAGCTCTCCATCATCCAATGTTCTTGTAGCGTATCAATCAGACTACAAATGTAACAGTGATTTAAGCGGCACTCATGGTTAAGGTCGATATTGCAGTTATTGTACAAAAGCTGTTCCTTTTAAGGTTCATCCATTCTCCCCCTCCTCATGGTGCTCTGTACTCTCAAAATGTCGGTGTTTACTCCAGTAAACTACCCTACATGGCTGGTAGCCCTAGAAGAATTAATTATAGGCCATAGTCAATGTTGGTTGAAACATAAAACCATGAAAATATGTACCAAATTTATATTTATGTTATCTTTTCAATTATCCTAACTTTTAAAGTTGTTTTCCTGTGATAGCATAATAGCATAGCAATTCAAGTAAAAGATTTTGTGAAACCATATCCATGTTGTGGTGTTTTCTTATGCATGCACATGCCATTGAAAATAGTTGACAGGATCTGCACAGATTGTTGAAGCTTGAGAAATTAGTCTTAACTTCATACAAGGCACATATTTATACATGCCAATAACTTCACTGTCATGAATATTCCTCTTAGTTATATGTCAGATTATTTTCTTCGTACACTGAGATTGAACTTCATGTAGATAATACGAAAAATCTGAGTTTTTGTTACATTGAATATTGTTCCAGTCAAGTGTGTTCTGGCATGCAGTATTCAACTTCTTCATTCATGGTTTATTTAATGATGCTTTCAGTTGTTCAGATTATATACTGTCAGATGACATTGACCTGGAGAGACTGAGGAAAATTATGAAGCACCTCTGTCAGGATAGCCTGCCTCTGGCTGAGATTTAAACTTGGGGTTATCATGAATATAGAGCAGAAGTACTAGCTGATTGACTGCATCATTCAGTGGCTCTCAGTAAAGCTGTTGCATAATATAATGTTATAATTTGTCGAACACTGAAAGTTGCTCATGTAGAATCAAACAGATTTCATCATTAAATTATTTGACTGTCACCCAGCTTGTTAACTTAATTCCTCTTATTGCCCACGTGATAATTAAATTCAGTTACATACTAGCAATGCTTTTTCACTCCCTGTTATATGTTATGGGCATTTCAGGAACATGAACTGTAGTCATTTTCTTTTCCATGTTGCAGGTAGAATGGTTCTAGTGCTGAGTGGCGTGCTACAGGAGGAGGTGCCTCCCAACACGCGGACCTTATTTCACAATCAACCATTTTATAAGGACTCGGCATCACAACTGCTTGCTATTCCTACAAAGGTGGTAGGATCTGTTGGCCTCCTCTATGTCCAGCAAAGGGAATTGGCAGTTACTGTACCCCATGACAGTATGTATCAGGCATTTAAGTGTGCATTGTAAGAATCCTCATAACTTTTATGCTTGAAAAGGATAGGCAGTTTGTGAGAATCAAGAAACAGAATGGGTACAAGTAGACATTATAAAATTCAATTTGAAATGTGCAACAAATTGTAGGATATATATTCATGTGTCTCTGAGTTTATGTTAGCCTGACTATGTCACAACACCCGTATGCTTCTTAGTAAGATTGTATTATTTGGAGCCAAGTGTGAATACGTAGACTTGGTTACGTTAATGGTGGCTTTTATTAACTGGCTATTCTTCCTTACACTTCAAATATGGATGTTTTGGTGG
The DNA here is from genome assembly GCF_977971745.1 of Zootermopsis nevadensis. NCBI lineage: Eukaryota > Metazoa > Arthropoda > Insecta > Blattodea > Termopsidae > Zootermopsis > Zootermopsis nevadensis. The sequence goes on along the minus strand of NW_028259216.1, from coordinate 370,013 downwards.
AAAGTAATGTTTTCTTTTATTTTAGTCCTGTTAATATCTGACTGAAGTCATTCAAATGTTTCTTCAGCCAGAGTATGACATATGATTCTTGAAGGATGTTGTGACTTTGAATGATAGAGGATGTTATGGTCTATTTTAAGACTTAATTAGTTAACTTCTCATAGATGTAAATTCACAAAGAACTTCTTTTGTTTTTGTAATTTATTGGTGTGTTTACTACTAAAACTTACTGAAATGCATTGTTTAAGTTAGACCATATTTTTCTGTCTGCCTGTCCACAATTAATGTTCACGAACTGCTGAACAGATTTGTCCAAAATGAAATATTGGGAAATTGTCTTAAAATTTGTCAGCACCTTTCAATTGTTGCTTGTTTCGGACAATATTAACAGGCACTTTGCACATGGTAGTGAGTGGATGTGGAATTCCTCATCCATTCACAATGGCCAAAGGTAAAATTATAGTCATCAGAATTGTTATGTTGTGTATATATTTCCTAACTTGTTTGTGATCAATTTCTTTGGTGGTTCTCTCATAGGTTTGATTACATGTATTTTTTCCATTGTTCATGGTCTATTCTTTGTTCAGTCAGTATTTTGAAAACTTGATTGTGCATACAAATTAAACTTTTCTCCTTTACAGAAAATGTAAATATTCTTGGGTCAGATGACGTCACAACATGCATCGTTGCTCTCCGTCATTCAGGTAAGTGTTTAAATTATAAGTTGCAGTAACTGTCATACTGCAGCACAACATATTAGACAGTATAATATGGAGTAAAATAGGCAGCGGAATTCACCATAAATCTGTCAGTGCCCGAAACATATTTATACTGATCTGAAAATCTGATGTATTGGAACCTGTCCTTTTTGAGATGAATCCAGTTCACATCCTGGTGAGACAGGTAGTAGATGCTGAGGAATAAATTAATGCTGTGCATTTCATTGTTTATGTAATTGTCTTTAGTTAGTGTATCTGGCACAGTCAATTTAGCAGAAACTTTATGTAGTTACAAATTGATACACCGTAACCAACATCCAGCTTCTCCTGTTGAGAATGCCTGTCTCTTCACCTGACCGCTCTTCATTCTTGGTCTTCCAGTATGTTGTCTTGAAGGCGTAGTTAAAGAATGATGACTGGCTGTCATTACAGGATCAGGAGCTGTGGCAGTAGCGCATTTGGATGGTGCTGGAACAGATGAGGGTGTTATGAACGTGATTCATAGAGTCCAGGAATTAGCCTTGGGTTATCCTGAGGGACGTCTAGAATTGCAGTTCATTGGTGGTTTTTTCAGATAGCCATAATTATTCGGAAGGGTTGTTCCACAGTATCATGTGTAAGTCATTATTTATTTTCCTTTGGAACAGTTTCATAAGTGTTGCTTGCCATATACAGTCTGCTTTAGATTTTAAAGGCAAATTGTCAGTGATCACATTAACATATCCAAATTGAATGAAGTTCTTAACATGCTTCCTCCCATATGAAGCTATGCAGACATATAGAAGGCTGTATGAGGGTCACCCCAAAAATAATGCCTATCTTTTTAGGCACATTAAAATCCCTATAGAGAGCCTATTAGAATTACTGTAAATCCATTTGTATGTGTGACAACTTGAGGAAATCTGAACAGATTTTTTTAAAAATTTAGTATTGTGAATTTTAAAAAAAAAATTGTTGAGCAAGTTCAGTTTTGGTTTGAAGTGAACATTGATAATGATCACTGTATATTTTCTATGAAAGATGTGATTACAATTGAAATTTGTGGTTCTTATCACATTTTAAGCAGGGCGATGTGATAACATTTTTGATTGTGAAGTGATAAGATCCAATAGAGATGAAGTTGTATAGAGATGATGGTGATGTTTGTGTGCATACAATAGAAAGATTGGTACAAAGCTCGGGGTCCACAGTGGCCGTGTCATCTTAGGTGTGGGCCTTGTTCCGCTTGGTTGCTGGGACCGTGGGTTCGAATCCCACTCAAGCCATGGATGTTTTTCCGCGTTTTTTTGGTGTTGTGCTGTCCTGTGTACAGGTAGAGGCCTTGTGATGGGCCGATCCCTCTTCCAAGGAGTCCTACCGAATGTCTATAGATCAAGCCAACGAAAAGTTGGGACCTGCAGTGCTCAGGCACTTGAAGAACGGGTCGTTTCCAGTATCCCCAGTATCCAGGTACAAAGCTCAAATTGGTAACAACTTGGACCTGAATTATAATTAATATTAATTTTATCATTAAATAAACAGATCTGAAATATGTATATTACCTGATAGTGGTCATATGAAAGTCCAATGCATTGTAAATAATTCCTCTAAAGAAATTATAAGAGAGTTGTAATATTTTTAATCACTTTTTGTTTCTATGGCATAGAACTGAAACACAGACTTCTTTCTGTTTCTTTATTTCAGCATCTAAAACATAAAGAGAAGTGTTGGTAAATATCTGGTGGAACATTTCTTCAGCAAGTAGCATATAAATGTTACTGTTTAAAGAACATGTTAAAATTGATTGCTTTTATTTATGGTTTGGCTGTTTTTCTGATCAGATCAGTGTTGACTTTGTACCAGCCAATATATTACTTAATTCTCATGACTTTATCACTATAATTTCCTTAATTGCATAATAGTCCTTCATTTTTCTGACAGAATATGCTGAAATTATATAGATAAAGCTATGTTAGAACAGAATAGAGAAACAAATTTTCTTTTGACTTATAGGAAGAGAAGTTTAGTAAAACCACTAAAGGTACGGCCTAATACCTGACAGGATTATGATGATGGTGATTGATAACAATATTTTGTTCTGTTTCGGAGTTACTAGACTTTTTAGGGCTTAAATGCATTGTGACTGCCTTTTTTACCCCAGAAGGAAAACTGATTTCTTTTCATGTTTATGAACTTGACAGGAGGTCAGAAAGAGGGCCTCATGTTATCATTATGTACAATGCAACTGACTACATCATGATAGCCACGATTGTGCGTCAAGGAGAAAAGCAGGACAGTAGAAGTTAATGTACAGTGGAAGCATTATGTTATATAGAAAATGTGAGATCATGAAGTGTTGTTAGACTTTTATGTATTCCATCATAATATACTAGCCAAAGTACATGTTGGCTTGACTTTTTATTTATAAAATGCAGAACCACTCTTTTCAGTAATGAAATAACAGATTTTACATAAAATTGCAGAAGAAACTGGAAATACTGCATTAAAAGAATGAGGATCAGAAAAATAAAATTAATATGTCAGTTCAGTGAAGGGAATTAGTGACGTTGACCCCTAAAGTGTTCGAAGCTTTTTTTGATTTTGATTTTGGTGTATCCTGTAATTTGTTTTGTTTGCTGACGTGGTATGCCTCTAAATCATGATAGATCCAAATATCTTTTTATACTTATTTTGCTAATGCAGTATTAAATAATCCACTGATCTGTTAGGCAGTCAGTCATGTATGTGGCTCCAATGTGTGACATTCAGAAAGCCTTAATGTACTTAATTAAATGTAAGTGGTTGCATAATATATAAAGCAAAAATCTTATTTAAATATTTTGGAATATCTCGAGATATTCCAAAAGCAGGGAAACTTGTGAATTAGAAGAGTCTGAACGTTTTTTGTTCTTTAGGCAGTGTTCTGATTAACACAGGTACTTCCTTTCAGATAAAAGAAATTACTCACTACATGCCCAATATAGTTATGATCAAAATCACAAGTCCATATTTGATTTTACTAGTGTGGTCTACTAGGTTATGTCCCTGAAGATAAACATGATATGTTCAAAATTATGTGGAGTAACATATTATCTCCAGTTTCAAGGTAGAATATTGAAGTGATATATTATTCCAAAACCATACAACCATTTACAAGACTGCTCAGCATCCTAACCTAGAGGACCACAATCCACACTGTCACCACTCTGAAAACCTAAAGGTTCATACAAAAACTGCTGATTTAGCTGACTGAATTAATTGAAGAGTTTGCCCACAACAAAAATGTGTTATAAATACCAGATTAAGGAATCAAAGTTTGTATTATGTGATATTTAAGGTTCTCACAGTGGTGAGTATGAAGACGACTGTCTCCTGGGTTGTTGCACCACGTAATGTTGTAGACATTTACCAGTGTTCCAGAGGTACTTGCTGCCTCCATCATCAGGGTTGATCATTGTGATGATAAAAGCAGCAAGCACCTCTGAAACACTGATAAAATTCTAGCAGACTACATGGTGTAACAACCCAGAAGATCGCTCTCTTTGTACTTGTATTATCTTTGTTAAACCAGCGTCTGTGAACTCTGCTCAATCTTTAACTCCAATATTAGCCGTGCATCACAGCATACTCACTGTCCAGTTGACCATTCATCAGAGTAGTGTACCTCTAAACCATTAAACCCCAGGTACAAGGTTTGAAGTTCCCTTTTCTCCTACAATAGAGAATAAGTGGTTACTATTCAGACAGTCATATGTTAAAATTGTTACAGATTCCTTCCATAAGCAGTTAGTAGAGATTGATTTGACGCTTGCCTGTGTGGGAGAACTGAACACTACAAATTGTGGTGGTATTCATTGGTCAATACTTTACGGAGTTGGTGAGTTGAACAGAAATAGTCCATCTTTTTTTATTGCTCATTATGTCCAGTTGCAGATAGTTAAATTACTTTCTCTTACGCTCAGCAGAATATAGGAATAATCAAAATCTTGGTAATACTCAAGTATATCCAAAGTACCAATAATAGAATCGTAAAAGTCCTTATTTTGCCATGAAGCATGGAATTTGGTGTTGCATCCTCTAAAATATGTGATAATAGGTAAGAGGCTCCAGGAAATGAAGAAAAGTGAAAACATTTGGATAATCAGTTCATACAAATGTCTTTGTTACTGTCTTTTTTACATTTTATAAGAAAGCACAGAATGTCTGTTCCCTTTTCTCATTTATATTGGAATTTTTAATCAAGTATGACCCAAAATGATATATTTTGTTCTTGTGTTTATATCAAGTCCGTTCAGTACAGTCCTTGACAAGCTAATAATAGTCACTAATCTCATCAAGAAATTCCACACTTTTTATGGAACCTGATGGTTCATTACACTGTTGCAAGAGCTTGTAATTGATCCCTGTTCTGAATCCCGTGAGTCCACTCCATATCCTCATGCCTTACTTTTCTGAGTTTCATTTTAATGGTATACTTACACCTACATCTTGGTCTCTCAGTGGTCTCTTCCCTTCAGATAACCAACTTATATTCTGTATGTGTTTCTCATAGCTCCCATCCATGCTACATGCCTTGCCACTCTCATCCTACCTGATTTGGTCATCCTAATAATACTTAGAGGAGATAAGACTGTCACTCTGAACTTCCTGTCTTGTAATGTTCATCATCACATATGTATTTTAAGAAGGGAAATTAATCATGTGATATAAAATTCCAGTCAGTGAAGAACTGATTTTGATTTTGCTATAATTTATATAACAATTAAATTGACACTTCGTCTACTTAAAGCAGGTTTTTGTACCCATTCTCTCAGTTGTGAGATATTATACCATCAGCTTGTAAATTCCTATGTTTTAAATATTAATGTTTAATTTTCTTTTAGATTTTGGATGTGTACGATTGTCAGCTGGGATTGTTACGAATTGGACCATTTAATTATGATCCTCTGTGAGGTGTTGACCTCTGGTTAGAGCAGACAGATGATTTCATTTTCCAGCATTTGTCCACAGCACCAGAAGTAGAGCCACCTCATTTTGTCATGCAGTAGAATGTGTATGTTTAGCTTAATTTAAAATATAGTGTATTTGAATTACGGCGGTATAAAGCAGTGATTATGGAGCCATCCACTTAGTTGTGAAGAGAATTTCTTTCCCAATACAAGACTGCATTCAGAAAATAAACAGATTATCAGAAGGACAAGTGAATCACATTGTATATCAGTTGTATTTATAATTTTTACTGTTTGCACATTCAAATTGTCATATGCCACACAGTTCAATTAAATTTTTCTTAATTTCTTTATACAACATTTTAATTGTTAATAGCAGAGTTTAAACTGTCTGAATTAGAAGACGTACGTCTTTGTACTCACCATCATGAGAACCTCAGACCTTACATTTGAATTTTATGTAGCAGAAATGACAGGAGCATTATCAAGTGATAATAAATCAAAGTACTGAAAGATTAAGCATTAGATATCTATAGACTAAGTAATAAAATAAGGATTACTAACTGGAATTAACCTTTATTCTATTGTAATAAGGGATTTGCTGCCAGCCAGACTTGAACTCCAAAGGTTAATATTTGAGTGATAGGCTATTGTAATATGAGGTTAGTTGGATCAAGTATGTAAGACATAACACACAGACCATAAAGATTAATAGCTTGTATTATGCTGACAGGTGCGGGCAACATTGAAGTACATCCAAGACCATCCATTCCCAGATCTGACAGTGTTCTGTGATAAGTGGCCACTCCACTACTGGAGGGATGAAAACAGTGGAACGTGGGTTCCGATACAATATCGAAACACTAGTGTAAGAAACTGGACAAATTATCACTTCTTTTAACTTTGTTCCTGTAATGCAAGAAAATATATGAACATAACCTTATTTGTAAGTTAAAGTTCTGTAGATCAGACTTTCAGATATCTTCCGCTTCTTTGTTCGCTTCAGTCTCCAGGATGGTATGAAAGGTAATTTCTCTCTTTAAATATTTATTTTAAAAGAGGATGGGTTGGTTTGTTTCACTGCCACCAAGACTAAGGATGCCGCCACCATACGCTTCCTGGACAAATATTTTAAAGGAAGCATTGCCTCATGATATCATTAAGACGGAGTTAATGAACAAACACAATTAAATCTCTTTTCTTTAGAATGGTTCGCCCAGCCGCAAACAAACCATGACGAAGGAACTTGTAATGTTGATGAGGGGGTTCGAGGTGTACAGTCTGAGCAGAATAAAGAAGCAACAGGGGAATGACTAGTTATATTTTAAAAGAATTTGCAACTTGGGACCACTTTCTTAATTAAAGAAATATCAATTATACACCTGAATTCATTATGTTGTTGATGATGGTATCATTGATTGGTAATTACCACACAACACTTCTTCTTTTTCAATATTCCACACAATGATGTTACTGTCATCAAGACCACCCAAAGATATCAGACATTCACTGTCACAGGGAAAGGCAACTGACTCCACATGAACCTTGTGGATGTCATATTTAGATACAAGCTGACTAGTCTCAAAGCTCCACAGGATGACAGGTGCCAGACCAATGAGTAGCAAAGAGTGAAAATGGAGGAAAATCAGCACCACATGAACTTGAAGGTGGACATCAACGTTCTTAGGTCCTGAAGATTGAGGTAGCATGTTCCTCTGAAACACTGGTATCCACCCACAAGTTCACGTGGCATTACAAGACATGAGGTGTAAAGTGTTAAGAGAAGGCACAAACATGCAACACATTTTATTTTTCAGTACATTCTGCTTCTTACGCTGGCCACACAGGTCTCATTCATAAGCAGTAAAGTGTTAATACTCTCCCTTAAACAATTCTCTCATCTCTCATACAAAATTCCCCCACTTTCTATGGGTTTCCTCAGTTACAGTAATTACTTTACTGAAAAAACCCTTTTATAGAAATTAGATCTAAATCATTAACGTCTTCGTCAACCATAATTCCTTAATATTTAAATATTCGGCAACAAATTAAATTTGTCTGCAATATAATAAAACAATCAGTTGGGAAATAAAGTAATTATACCCCACAGTTATACATATATAAACAATTTCAAACATCTTTTGCAGCCATAGCAACGGAACAGTTGAATTCACGAACTATTTCAATGACGCCAATTCATGAAATCTAAATAGGGAGGATTGTTTTAATCAGTGCCTAAGTAGATGATTCATAGCTATTACTACGTTATAACAGCAGAATTACACATAAGTGTCCCCTCTTAACCATACCATTTTCAAGGGTAAAGCGCTTTTCTTATTTTACATATATCTTTGAAAATAATCTCACACGCTTGTGTTGCGATGTTGGTAATAATGTGTACCGGGAGAGTTGTTTTGTTTTAACTTAACCGAAACTCAGCGGATACATAAACCTATTACTTACTGATTCTCAATTGTGTTATAACTTCAATACCGACGTATATATCACTATAATAATGGTGGAGTGTTATTTAAAATTCTCAGTGCCAGAGGCTTACAAGATACCTCCGACAAGAAAATTATAACCTATATGGTAGCTTCCGTAACGTCATTGGATTTCCAAAACGAACAAGAAATTAATAGGGCAATTGAAACTATTCATATAACGAACATGGTCAGTTAATGCTCCTGTAAGTAATTCTGGCTTGTTCTTAATATAAAATCCACGTTTTCCTTTTCCTTCATATAATGTTACAGATGGAGGTGCCTGACTTGGCGACATACATGCTTGAAGATGAACGCCTGGGAACGTTCAAAAGTTGGCCATTTAACGAAGATACTTCATGCAATGCCCGGAAGGTACAATATAAATATATTTCGTTGTAAACATATAAATTCCGGCCTGAATAAATATACAAACAAGTGTAGCAATGATTTGGAGGTGTGCTATTGCCTGCTTTTAGATGGCTGAGGCAGGTTATATTTTCTGCGGCTCGAAGGATGAACCTGACCTAGTTCAATGTCAAGTGTGCCTAAAGAAGCTGGATGGCTGGAAACAAGATGATGATCCCTGGTATGTGGAATTTTATTTTGAAAACTTGGTGAAAAGGGAATGCTGGTGATGTTTCAGAACATTTGTTATGGTACAGCTGGATGCCAGTTTTTTGTTTTCATGTTGTTGCACAAACAAATACTTTTAAAAATCAGAAGATCACAAAATGTACATTTTTAATTAAATCAGTTCAGTTCAGTGGCAGCCATAGGCCGCAACATCAGTTCATGACCACTTTGAGGGAGAGGGAGACTCCAGTTGGAGTATGGCACTGCCACTGCCCAACTCTAACTTTTTCTGCAAATGTCTGGCAGTTGTTTCCTTCTTGAGTTGAATTGTCTCAACCAAAGTACTAATATCACTTAAGCCACTTGCCCTTCCATGTTTTGGTGACATTGAAGACAGCCGTAAGAATGTAGTCAGCAACAGCTATACTAGTAGAACTGTCATTCTCTTATCTGATACCCTTCATAAGTGAAACAGGATCTCAGAAAAGAATGAAGCCATATTTAAAGTATGGATTTTATGGCAAAAATTTAAGTTAAAATAGGTATAATTCACAATGCAATATTTCCTAACGTTTCTTGCTCTTTCTAGGAATGAACACAAGACACATTCTTCCTCTTGCTTGTTTGTCAAGATTGGGAAGAAAGATGCTGACTTGACAGTATATAATCATTTTGATTTGTCCCTTGAAAGGACCAAAAATATTATGGTTTGTATACTTTGTTTATTACCTGCATGGCAAATTTGAAGCAGTTGCAAAGTTGAACTGTTTTACAGACTGCAATCAAGTGTATGTACTTTTTATCACATGCAAGGAATTCAGCACCAGAGCATGAATTTCTGCTGCTAACAGAGTCTGGCGGCAAGTACATCTATAACTTTGGTCTAAATGTTAAAAGAGAATAAGCAAATTCTTTGTAGTGTTCATTGGGACTGTGAAATGCTTATACCTTATATAAACAACTGCAGTGTGTCAATGTGAGGTCTGTGAAGTTTAAGTCTGTATAAATGTACGAGCAGACTGCAGAAAGTAAATTAAATGATGTAAGCAAAACAAAGTAGGTAAATAATTTTGTAGTGTTCATTGGGACTGTGAAGTGCTTCTGTTTTTGACTAAGCAGTTTATAATCTGTTCTTTCAGAAAGCAGAGCATGCTGAGCAGCGAGCTGCCTTCATAGAAAAGGCTAAAGAAGTGAGGAGGAAGATAATTAAGTTACATGAATCAAAAAAGTAAAATTACGAGTCACAAGAGACAGATTTACAAAGGTTGAAATTCGGTAAACACGGGAAAGTAACTATTCTCTGTGCTTGAAATGAAATTTATTGCACCTGCCCTTACTTAAATCATTTACACATAACAAAATACTGTACAATTTTCTCTCTCTCTGTCACTTTTGTTTAAGTCAAACGTGCTGCTGACAGATCGGATATTCTGGCTTTATAACCGTGATCTAGCGTCATCAGTTTTTGTTGTATGTTGTCTGAATAAATACATGAACTTACACTGGAGGGGCCCAGTTCATATTAACGGGTCAGTTTTGAAATAAGTAGAGAAATTTTGAAGCACCTATGATCATGAATGATGGCAAAGCGTGCTGAAGTTATTCAACTTCTTTTTTTGAGAACGTTATCATCAGTTTGTAGGCCAAGAAATTTTGTCGTTCTGCTCGTTCAGTTGCTTTACATTTCTAGTAAGAGACGCTCCAGAAATACACAGTTAAAGCATGCCTAATAAGAGTATGATAATTATGCGGATTAAACATTTCTAGAGAAACAATACCAAGATAGATGTTAATGCCTGTTCTATCAGCAAATCATACAACAAGAATTGTTAAATGGTTTGCCTGAATAGAAGGTGAAATGTGCAGAATAATATATTATTTTTGAAAATGTTCCAAATATTTGGCATGAGAGTAAATTGATTTGCTAGTGAAAATTGTGTCTGAGTTGCATGTAAAAGGGCTAATAATAAATTAAATAATTTAATTTGTAAATTCTAAGTAATAATAACTCAGAGTAACTTAGTTAAGAAATTATTTGTGATACTTTCATTGCAATAATACTTCTTAGATAATGATAAAATTTGACTGTGAATCATGAACATAACCTGAGAAATTCCAGAAGCAGAGTACAAGTTTTTCTAACGATTTTTATAACTACCAAAATGTTGAAACATTCTCTGCATTGTTTAAATTATGTGTCTAGTCAGTCACTTTGTGTCATTTTATAATTTAAAATATTGGAAAAAATACTGTGATACCAATATTACGTGTTCCAACCTTAAACAAATGGCATTTTTAAGAAAGTTTCTTGTCCAGAAGTGGCCCATTAGACCTAACACAGTAAGTTTGTGGATGTCTGTTGTGCTTGGAACTGTGATTCCAGGAAATTTATGATATAATTTTCTCTGGCACTTATTAGTTGAACCAAGTTCATACTGAAGAATATGTTCAAAAGAAAATTGAATCATATAAGCACATAACATTTTATGTTAGAAACAGTTGCACGGCTGTGTGAATAATTTTAGTGGTAGTTGCTGTTAGTCCTTGGCAATGACTTGCAGTTACTGCAAGGAGCATTGGAAACAGTGCATATTCATAAATTGACATGTTTATTGATCACCCTTGTGTTTTTAATCCTCATCTTCTCTCACCAATTTATATTTGAAATGTTAGTCTACTATATTTGCTGTCGTGTTTCCGTATTGGTCTGAAGTGTAAGAACATTTTGTCCAGTTTTGCTTCTTAAGGTCATCTTAACAAATGTTTAGGTCAGTTTCTTTATAAACAGAATGAATTTGTTGAAATTTCTTTCGAGGCTCATAAATTTTATTTGTTATGTATAATAGATTACAGTTTTACATGAAAGTCTGCAGTTTTAAGTGGGATTTGTATTTCAGCAATCCTTTTTTACGTAAAACTGCTACCCATATTTCTAAGAAGAAAGGTTTTATGTACATATGCTTACTGGTTGTCCCATAAGTTCAACACCACAGGAGAGCTATGTTATTTGGCTGAATATGGAAAATGTAAAGACGAAGAATTGTCGTAAATCTTGTGTTTCCAATCTGAAATGCTGCAATTTTTTACCTAGGGCGAGCCGTTACTGTGCTACACTCTGCATTATCGATAGTAGAAAGTTATGACAGTGTTGCCACATTGACATGACAGCGAAAGGGGAATGTCTTCCCAGAGTAGGGAAATGCTGTAGTGAAGGAGACATGGATATTACAGGAAATACAAATGAATGAACTCAGTGGTGAAGTGTCATGTCAGTGTAGCAACATTTCCGTAACTTTATTATTGATGATATAAAGAGTGTTGCACCATAATGGCTTGTCATTGGTAAAAGATGCCAACACTTAAAATTGAAAACACATTATTTGCAACAACATTGTCATTATTTTTATTATTATTATTTATAGTTCTCCTATGGCCAAAGACTTATGGACACACTGTATTGAATCACAGTTCTTACAGACTGTTCTAGAGAAGTGTTGAGTGACAAGAGTGGGCATTAGTAAGAGTGTAATAGTGTGGAATGTGTTTAAAATAAAATTTCCATTAGTTTTTAGATATCGAAGGTTTGTTTTATATTATTTTATATCTGTGGAACAAAGCTCAGTAGAATCAATAGTTTCAGAGTTTTAATATTTGTTTTATAGGGGGACAATTCTTCCTCTAATGTTGTTGTTTGAGAAATATTTACTTGTTTTCCTTTAGAGTAAACAATTGCTGCAGTATGTTAGAAGTTCACAAACGTTTCACACGTCCTTGCTGCCTTATCGTCAGGGCGATCGCAATAGTAAAGTTCTACCAGACTACACGGCGATACAACACAGAAGACAGTTATCTTCTTACATCTTACTGGTATGTTGAACATAGTCTGAAGTACATTTGTTGTTCACTGATAAAAGCTGAACATAATGTCACTTACCAGCTCCAGGCAAGAACTGTCACTGCATGTAAGTTTTTATTGTTTTATGGAGTGATGCTTGACTCGTATCGGGAAATCCACGAAGTTTTTGGCGGTGAGTCACGCAGTTCCAACCTGGAGCCGGGAAGTGACACGTACGTTCAGATTTATCAATAAACGCGCTTTACAAAATGGATAACGACTTGACTATGCTGACGTCTTCGTATCATTCTCCCCCTCCCCGACTAATAACAGACAAAGCCCAACACCATTCTGAAATAAGAATCAACAATTTTCACTATTTCATCACAGACCAGAATATTTCCTTATCACTTTGTCGTCAAACATTTGTAGTTTACGTTAAAAACCTCGGGACAGGAGACAACAGGCAAAGCGATTGGTTAAATTATTTTTAACGTAGGCCGTATGTATTTCGAAAAGCAGGTAAGTCAATGATAATTTTGACCCAATTCTGAGTTCAAACGGATCTTATTTTCGAGTGTTTTATTTACCCTTACAAACACGCACAAAACAAAAAAAGAATATTTTTTTTGTACAGTACAGTCTAATTATGCCCCTCCATTCCCACTACGACAGACAGGGGAAGCAAATTAAGCTTAATTTTTTCTCCTGTAGGTTCATAAAAAACAAGATGTCAGTTTTAGGTTGGCATATAAATTTAACTGCTGTCTTTGAAATTTGAATGTTCACATTTGGGCTGAGATGAAAATAAATTGTTTACCGCTACTCCAATGTTCTAAGAAATGTAAAAAGCTTCTGGATAATTAGCACTGGAATTGAATGTGCCAAGAACGCAGGACCATGACACAAATGAAACATCGTTCTAACCGGCTGGACATTCATTAAAACAGAAATTCACAACCCGAGGCCCGCCGATATATCTTGCTCTCATCGTCATACTTTGTTGATGTCATCAGTATATGACAGGAAAAGCTGAATGAGGGACTTCTAGTCAATACCTAGAACGCGTCTTAATGATAAGCATTGGAGAAATGCACTGGAAAATCGCAACAGAAATTAAAACTTAAAAGTTGATTTTTGTTTGAAAAAACTTTAGTAGCCCCAATTTAGTACAAATTTCACGTTTCCATATCCCCGCAGCCTGAGAATTGATAAGAGGGGACCAAATATGATCCCAGGCCTGAGACCCTCATCTCATAATATTTAGTCTTTGTCTTAGAATAATAGTGGTTTCAAACTCCTGTACTATAGGAATTTAATACTAGGTAAATGGTTTAACAGTAAGCAACTTCAAAATATGGCCAGCACAACAACCCAGAAGACAGAAATCTTCAGCCTCTCCACTGTGAAAACCTCAAATCTTACATCAAATTTTTTACATTCTCCTGATCCTGTTCAGACTAATCTTTAGTGACTGATGTACCTCTTTCTACTGAACCCAGCTAAGTAGACTCTCCCCACTTTTTTACGTAGGGATGGAATGTGCAGTTTCTGAAATTGTGTGTTCTGTTCAGATTAATAGGTGACGTACAAGTTTCAGAAACTCAGTACGACAGGAGAGAGTTAGGGGTGAATTAACTGTTTAACTGAAGAGTTACACTGAGTTCTGGCACGATACACAATATTTTATACGAGAAGGAAGTTTCAGCACTGGGTTCTCAAGTGCAGAGAAGAACCATTTAGAACCTTCTATTTGTACTTCATAAATTCATGGATTTGCTGAGAGCGATGTAAGTGAATTACTTTCATGAACTTAACTATTTGCGTTATCTCATGTACTGTGCTTTGTCGAGGGATACAAAACCAGAGATTCTGTATGACTGTCACTGTTTTCTGCATTTCACGAAATGGGAGAACTAACAATCAATATTCAAAATTTTGATAAAGTATAACTTTAAAAGTGGCTTATGGTCAGTTCGGTTACATCTTCAAAGATAATTCTTATGGTGCAGGAGCTACACGTGTATTAATACATCTATGAAGTTCGTGCGATTCCGTAAAAGTCTTCAGTTGGCAAAATAAAATATCCATATTATGTGATACATGCCATTACGATTGTAGAACAAAAGCATTTATTTCTAAAGACTTTGCCATATATTGACCAGTGGGACACAACTTGGGTTATGTTTTCTGAAAACCTTTTCCCAAACCTTTTCTACAAAGTGCTAGGCCAGTTTCAGGTTTAACGATGCCTATGAATCCCATGTTTCCATTCCTGATGGAAGTTTATTTCAAAATGGCTGTCTCTTCGCGTGTTTGACCACGCAGTCTCCTGAAATCTGTTGACGGAGTGAGTAAGGAGCTCCAAAAACTTCCCAGAAGGGAAATTTCTTCATACTTGTTTGTGCAAGAGCCAGAAATCCCACGGAAATTCATTTAATTTTTGGTTTGTGTCTGTCTTACGTGTAGCAGAACCTCTCCGGATATATTTTTGTTGGGACAAAATATTTTTTGGAAATATTTTGCTAAAAGAGGGAAATATTGTTATGGGCGCGTGTCTCAAACAAGAAGCGCTTATCTCTCCAAAGAAAGCTTGTGATTAAATTTATTTTTCTGACCTAAGCTAATGGCTTAATGAAATGTACCAAACGTCGCTAGCCAGAACACAACTCATTTGACAGCCTTTTAAAATAGTCATAACTTCTCCCTCCACTTTGATGTGATAAAATGTTTTACGTTATAATAGCGCGTTGGCCGGTGTTCTACGTGCATGAGTGAAAGAAAGATCACGTGGGAACTGTTCTCAAATATGGTGAGGCAATCGTGCGTCGTCAGACAGAACACTAAATAATAATAATAATAATAATAATAATCGTGCATTGAATTCCGATTGGGGGAATTTCTGTTAAGGTTGTCAGGAAACAAATTAGAAGCAACGACATTTCGGTGGAAGCTGTGTCCTTAGCTTCAAGCAGTTTCCCATTCTACACAAAGACATTGATATTTTTAGGTCAACACATTTTACGACTCACAAAGATATTTTTTAAGAAAATTGTTAAATTTTACATAAATGCACTGACATTCAAATTACATTTCTATTACATTTGTATTAAAAAATTATTATGGTAGAAGAGGCTTCCTTCGTGAGTTACATCATCTCATGTTTTCTGTACCTGTCAGTGAAATGTGATAAAATTTGTCTTGAGTGTAGTAAATACTGATGGACGATGAAAGATTATTTTCACTTTTAATATTTCAAATTGCAGGTACCAGGCGGCAGACTTGAATGTTTATAGATACGGAATTTCGACTTGTGTCATCGAGAACCTACCGAATGCAAGCGATTACGCCTACAAGCACAGAGACAAGAGAATCGTAAAGAAAAGGAGGAGAAAAGTAAAATAAATGTTAGATTGGGAAAATCAGCAGTTTGCAGTTGATTACAACCACGACGAACACATTAATTTTAATTACTTTCCTTGCGAAAATTATGTAGAAAACTAGGAATTGATGTAGGAGCTACATAAAGAAATATTGTTTGCAGGGAAGAAGGGAAATTTATTTCTTCTCGTTATTTTCTGTTCAAGAAGTCTTATTAAAATTAATTATTTTACAGACGTCTAATTTTATCTAAAATATTACCATCCATCAATACACAACAGTTTCACCTTACGTATTGTATTAAATGAATCCACTTGTGGCGACATGTTTCGAGTTACGAAACCGTCTTCATGGTATTAGGGGAAGATTCATGAACATCGTTTATAAAAACGTCATTATTAAGGCAACACACTGAGAATTTTGTATCAATTTCTGATCTACGTGTGATATTTAAAAAAAAGTTGCAAATGTACGTTTGGCTGAGTTGCCCCGACATACCGCGTAATTGTGCCATGTGCCTGAGGAAGAACCAACCTTTACAAATGCCGTGAAGAAACAGACGATGCTTCCAGTTAACAGATTATTTATTTATTCACGGTATTTTGTACGGTACTTTTAAGTATTTTAATGAATAAATACATAATATTACCACAAAATACACAAAACTAGGAACTCGAATTTAGTTAAGATACATACAGAGTAATGGAAACATCTGACAGCCCTAATCAAACGGGGAACTCAGAGCATGTTTCCGAGGTAGAATCAAATACAGAATCAGCTTAACAGATCATAAGCCGGGCATGAAAGAAGACTTTACGCCTTATAACTGCGTGGTACCTGGACAATACAGCACTAGAGAGTGTCATTAACCAAGACGTGGTTAACACAACACATCATTTATTCCCGCCCGAGACATTTTGTTAAAAGACTGCAGATTAATATCGAATTTAGACAATCGAAATCCTGGTGTTCTTGGACAGTGACTTCAGAAGAAATTAAGGCCCTTAGAATATTTGAAAGAAGGAAGATTAGAAAAATCCGTGGTCCCATAAGAGATGGAGAAACCTGGAAAAAAACTCATAAGGAGATAGAGGATATCATATATTGTGAAATTTATAAAACCTCTGACAGATGACGTGGACATAAAGGAAGAAGGAATTTGCGATAGACCACGTAAGAGATGTAGAGATGAGGCTGAAGAGGATTCGAAAATCGTGGGAATACGAAATTGGTAAAAAGTGGCTAAGGACCACCAAGAATGTAGGGAAAATGCACTGAAATCCAAGGTCCTCAACGACCCTAGGGCTTGAATCGAATAAGAATGTTGTCGAATGTTCTTATCAGATTACTCTTATATATTAGAACGAAGGTATTGTTTTTTATATACCTTCGTTCTAATATATAAGAGTAATCTGATAAGAACATTTCAATAAATTGCATAACATTGGAAATGATTGTAATTCGAGTTTTAAATTTTACCAATCTAATTTATACCTGAGGACGGTTAAATATAACCGAAACATGTCGTAAGAGACGTTCCAATTTGTAAATCGATCATTCGATGCGGAACGTGAAGTGATATTTTAAATATTTTATATTTTATTATCTTATTAAAATTGTGATTTGACGGAAAATATTAAAATATTAACCTAAGTCACAATATGACTCAAATATACTACCTTACATTGTAAAACAAAGATTTTAAGCCTTGATTTGTACATATATAACAGCTTTAACGAAATATTCTGAATATTAGACTTCTCATGCTAAAGAGAGTGTATTTCGCTTTTATAAATAACAATAACTTTTTAAACAAGGAGTATACACATTTCTTTTAAATTTAAGTAAATAATGCTATGAGATAAAGTCACATGTGAGACACTGCTAGTCGCTGAGTTGGTCGGGAGCATCCTGCATGCCGTGAGACATGAAGACACATTTTATTTTTATAAGAGCTGGTCAATGAACTCTGTCCAGTCTAATTCACACCTGATTAATGTTTCGAACGAAGCCTTCTCATTGGAGGCGAACTAGTGAATATTCTGATTAATAAGTGATTATTTATTTAACAACGCCGGACTTTGCTTCTATAGCCTGGGAAAAACCACGAAGAGATTCGTCATATTAGCAGGTCTCAGGGCAGAGGAAAGCCGCTAATGAATATTTGCTTATACATTCGGCTTTTGCTGTGTGTAAGCGAGCCATTTTTACTTCACTTAATTACTGGAAGGAAAAAAAGAAAATTAAGTTCACTAGAAAATAATTTGCAGGCGTGCCCTGATAACTAACCTCGATTATTTAAATACGCGTCAATACAACACGTTTCGAAATAAAAGTTCACAACCATGTGTTACGTGTTTATTAATTAAACGACATGAAATACAGTCTTAATATACCTACATATATTTAATTGACGTTAGAGAAATAACGTATTCAAATGGCCAATATTGTTTTCTATTTCTAGTGCTTCGTCGAACAGAATGAAAGTTCCCAGACAAAACTGAATTTAATTTCTTTAGAGATGGGGGAGGAATGTAGAAAATTTCAGCTTCTTCATTACGTCACTTCAGACCTTTTTCCTCCCAACCATATTAAAAACAACTTTTAAACTGTCCTAGTTTCTTATGATTTTCACATCTTGAATATGCACAAATTTTATCTCGAAGTGCCTTCTCCGCTAGCGAAGGTTGGCGATCACATCACTTAACTTTCCACGATCCCCTGCTTGATGGATCAGCCGCACTTTGGATCCCGGTTCTTCCGTAACTCGGGGCCATGATTAATGTGAAGTAGATGTGATTTTCCTCGGGAATTGTAGTGCGTTGGTTTAAATACTTACCTTATGCACCGCAGTACTGTAGTCGCTTCGAATTCATTATTCCCTCCTACAGTATTCCAGTCAGAATCCGGGCTGAAGACTCATCTTCATCGCCTTCTCCTGGTACTAGTGATTACTTCTACATTTCACCAGGAATGTTTATTGACTTCCCAGTCTACATCCGTAGTGTTTTGTAACAAGAGAAAGTATTAATCATTAACCTTGAGTGCATTTGTACTGAATCTACCCGAAACTTAAAGCCACGCTGCCGTCTTCATTACTTCGCAAGTGGCCAGCTTCGGTGGTCGGTGTGTGGATCTGTTGGCGTTCTTGCATTGAAACTCTCCTTCCTTTGTCCTTGTATCACGTGATTAAAACAAATGATTCCATTACTGAGAGCATAAAATAATGTATCCGTTTAATGCCAGACAAGGGTCAGAGAAATACACTGGCCAATGACTTCAACTCTGACTCTCACCTTCACGTGGTCCATCCTGTTAAGCTGAGTAACTCACTTGAAGATTTGGTGAAAACCCCAGATAACAAACGAGAGTAAGGGGTTTACTGAGGTGCCTCGGATAATCTGAAAAGCAGCTTAGTTCGCCATGTGTTAATAGTGCAGGTTAATTCCTCAGGACCGCGACGAAACATTGGCGTCAACGTCCACGTCCCTAGTTAGTTGGGACATTGCATCTGATGTTGGACAGCGGCGGGATCAGTATCGAGCCAGGGCGAAAGGCGACTGACTCCTTTTCCGACCTGGTGTCGATAAGTTGAAGACACGGCCCGTATGGCTTGGTTCCAACACCGCGGGGCAGAAGAGAGAGTGGCCTCACTGCACTATGGACCACATGATCACCAAAACGAGATTAAAAGCCGATGAGGATTTTGTTTTGTCGAGCGACCCGACCGACGATGCTTTAAGTGAGACGCACTGGAGGAATTATGGTCATTTTAAATCTGATAATCATTGGGTTTATTTCTCAGGCAAAGCTGAAATCAGCCGCAACGGAGTCGCTATTGTGATGAGGCAGTAATTTCCTCGTCATGCCAGAATTTAATTGTGACCTTCGAGCAACAGAATGGTGTTTGACGTTCATCGTCTATATTCGGTGATTTCAACTTTGAAACTTTTCTGGGGGGAGGGGGAAAATGCCGTGACGCCGCCTCTGGACACGCCGAAATAAGGCACTACCTCTTATGCAACCCTTTTATGACTCCCTGTGTTTAAGTTTCAAACGAGCGTCGCTGTTAAGAGGACATAAATCACGCTTCTTTTTGGAGGACGTGTCCTGGACCGCAGACCGGCTCTCCTGATTCAGACTACCGGGGGTTATACCCTTACAGACTTCCGAAATGTCAGCGAGGGCTTCAGTTCACACTACAAAAACGCGCGTTTACATGTGATCATATTCGTTATAACAGGAACGGATTTGTTGTTCAGGAATTTACATCGAAACTTGTTCTTAGTAAGCTGTCCAACCCATAATTTTATGTTTTTCATGGAACTGTTTCATAAAAGGACCGCGTTTGAAGAAATGGGTTTTTAAAATTAAATTTGCTGTTATAAATGTCTGGCGAATTCAGTTTTGGTCAATTACGGACACATACAGTCTACTTTACGAAACACTCACGACGAACTTTCTGTAAATTTTTACACGACATGAAACGTCAACAATTTTCAATTCAGACATTTTTTTAGTTATCTAAAGTGTTTGAAGAAATATCACGTGTCCAGGTGTAAGATAGCCTAAGATTTTAAGGAACTTGTAATTTTATTTATTCATAACATAAAAAGGATGCTCTTGAGTAAAATTCAAAGCATTGCCGCTGTTGTAAACTGCCCTATCACCATTAAACCAGGTGTCAAAATGGCTATTAGTCTCACACTAACTTGTATTTGTAAATTAACTCTGTTCAAATGTAATTTAATTTCATTACTCTCTTATCTGCATTCACTTCTCGCTTTATCGATGGTCTGACACGCGGTAAAATATAACCCTATTAATAACTCTTCATAATCTGATGCAGTGATTAAGATGATTTTTGTTGGGCCCAAAATGGAAGATTCCTCCGAAATGAAAATGGGACACGGTCGTCAACAACAGAGCTAATGGAGGTTATTCTGCAAAACAACCTGTTAATTAACAGCACACCAATCCGTATAAATAGGCAATGTTCCAGTCGAATGTAAGCCGAGGAATGTTGAAACCACATAATTTATTTCAGGAATATATATATATATATATATATATATATATATATATATATTTATTGATCTTACCAACCAAAATAAGAATTTTGGTATCTCCATTATTCAGTTATAAAACACTTTCTTTTCTTGAATACTTTAGTTTTACAAGATTTTGAATGGACCAGAGGAACGCGCTCCTTTCGGAGCGCATTCTCTAATCTGATATTTCACTTCTTTACCACGCTGTTCTTGGTAAGTCAACTTTCTACGACCAACTCCACCCTTGCAAATGTTCGTCTTTTTTTCCCCTTCTGTTCTTGTTAAATAAGTTTTTCTACGTTATAGCTTCGCTCCCTGGTAATCACTTGACTCATTTCAGGGGTGTTAATGGCATGTAACTCCCGACAACTAGAAGCTTCCTTTATCGCTGAATATAATACTTTATTTATACACAATTTAATTATTTAAGAATAAATAAAGATGTGCAGATGATAAAACTTGGCTTTAGCCACAAGACGATGATCTCAGACTTGTATTGGGTTTGCGGGCGGCTACCTCGAAAGTTTGTTGAAGAGTTCCCCCTCAACCTATTTAATGCGTAAGGTCCAGCAACATTATCTGCTGAGTGACAATGAACCACAGAGTCTAAACTAACTTTCTACATATTTCCGCCATAAATGTTGAAGTATGACACTTGGAATTACAACCAATTCACGACAGTTTATTGTCCTGGTGTAAAATCACAAGACTCATGTGAACCGAAGGTCCTCGGATGTCTTTGTCGTAAACAGTTAGGTATATGCCATGAACTAGAAGTAAACATCCCAGTATTACCCTCGAAACACAACAACAAGTTAGAATTTTGAAACGAAAAGTAAAAAGAAATTCAGCCTAATAAAATAATAAAAGAACTAAATGGTAGGATCAAATTACCTCAGCAGAAGATGTAATTTGGACCGTTACAGACTTCCACACGAAGCTCAACTTCTGATCCACATCCTTACACTGCTCACACACAGGGCGTTATTTGTTTACTCGGCATTGTTGTGTTCCACAACAATGCCGAGTAAACAAATAACGCTTCACAACAAAGAAATCAAAAACTATCAAGCCAGTCGCATTATCACTGCTCCAGAAGCAGCACATCGCCTCCGAACAGCGACATAAAACTATTTAGGAAATGAAGGAAAGTGAAAGAAGACGTTGCCAACACCAAAAAGGTAATCTGATACTAATAATAATATTCAACCAAAAAGAAACTAAAGTAACCCCCCGAAGGGGGTTACTTTAGTGCCTTACTCAAGATTTTAAAACACAGTTGAACAACCCTCCCCAAAACGTGGGTTGTTCAAGTGTTTAACACCCATTCGGGGGACTTAGTTTAGAGTCTTACTCAAGATTTTAAAACGTCTGACTGACCTAGAAAAGTTGTCCTCTGTACTACGACGTAAAAACTACATCAGACATATTTAAGAAATAAAGAAAAGTGAAGGAAGTCTTACATCGATAAACGTAGAAAAACGTATTCAATAAGAACAGAAGGGAAAAAAAGCAGACGAAGATTTGTAAGGGTGGGGTTGGACGTAGAAAGTTGAGTGACCAAGATCAATTGGCCTCTGAACAGCGACGTAAAGAACTACAACATCTGACATATTTAAGAAATAAAGAAAAGTGAAGGAAGAAATACATCGATAAACGTAGAAAAACGTATTCAACAAAAACAGAAGGGAAAAAATCAGACGAAGATTTGAAAGGGTGGGGTTGGACGTAGAAAGCTGACTGACCAAGAACAGTTGGCCTCTGAACAGCGACATAAAGAAGTAAAAAATCAGATTAGAGAAAGTGCTCCGAATAAGACACTAAATTAACACCCCAAAGGGGGATAGTTTAGCGTCTTACTCAAGAATTTAAAACGCAACCCATTCGGGGGGTTAGTTTAGTTTCTTACTCAGGGGTTAAAACACTTGAATGAGACACTAAACTAACCCCCCCGAAGGGGAGTTTGTTTAGCGTGTTACTTAAGATTTCAAAAAGCAATGGTCAATTGTTTTAACCCTCAATTCAGGGCGGTTAGTTTAGTTTCTTACACAAGGTTGGTGGCGTTTTACAAACTTGACCAACTCTCCCTAGGAGCTCCGAAAGGAGCGCCCTGCTCTAGTCTGTGTACAATAGGCGGAGACAGAAGTAAGAATATATCGTTTACGCTTACGAAGAATTTTATTTCAACTTGTATTCTAGGTAATAAATGTGTGAGATACTGAAGAACGAACCCTGAAGACATGTAGGAAGCTTTATGAAACAGTTCGAGACTGTAACTTTGGTTCAAAACACGTCTCGTTGATACCGTTTTCTTCTACAAAAGTTACCTTGAAAAGACAGTTAACAATTCCGAAGAGTCTCAGAAGGTAGATTAAATTATATTCGTCTCCTTACGAACACACAACTGAAAGAACTAAGTAACTTACTAATTAACTAACTAACTAACTAGATGGCTTACGGAACCAGAAGGTTCATCGACCGAACCAACCAAAGCCCTCCACCGGACTCTGTCCTGGGCCAACAAACTCCAGTCTCCTTCAACTCCTATCTCCCATAGATCCCGCCTGACATTATCCTCCCATCTACGTCTAGGTCTCCCCAGAGGTCTCTTCCCCTCAGGCTTCCCAAATAGTGGACCCAACCAACCAGATGGCTTACAGAACCCGAAGGTTCATCGACCGAACCAACCAAAGCCCTCCACCGGACTCTGTCCTGGGCCAACAAACTCCAGTCTCCTTCAACTCCTATCTCCCATAGATCCCGCCTGACATTATCCTCCCATCTACGTCTAGGTCTCCCCAGAGGTCTCTTCCCCTCAGGCTTCCCAAATAGTGGACCCAACCAACCAGATGGCTTACGGAACCCGAAGGTTCATCACCGAATTAACCAAAGCCCTCCACCGGACCCTGTCCTGGGCCAACAAACTCCAGTCTCCTTCAACTCCTATCTCCCATAGATCCCGCCTGAGATTGTCCTCCCATCTACGTCTAGGTCTCCCCAGAGGTCTCTTCCCCTCAGGCTTCCCAAATAGTGGACCCAACCAACCAGATGGCTTATAAAACCCGAAGGTTCATCACCGAATTAACCAAAGCCCTCCACCGGACCCTGTCCTGGGCCAACAAAATCCAGTCTCCTTCAACTCCTATCTCCCATAGATCCCGCCTGAGATTTTCCTCAGTATTTTGTTTCACAAAACTCGCTTAGCTTTTGTGTTACTCCCGTTAAAAGTGTTACACAAAAGCGACTGCTTAAATTGTCATAAAAGTGACGTGGTATTAATCCTCACAGATGAGTTACATTTCCGTGCTTCTGCGTCGGGACAGAAACAATTACACGACCTGTGAACGTAGGGATTTTCGTCTACAAAATTCTGTTGCCCATGAAGTTATTCTTATTAGCGTTATTAATATTTAATCGCATTTTTATTTACTGTATTTGAGGTTAATTGATGGAAACTGAATGACGCATTGAAGCAACCCTTCTTGCCACCTCAAAGATTTTGCAATTATGGAGAAGAATCTTCATTCCAAATTAAAACAAATATATTCTGCAGAGAACTTGTGAGACCTACTGATGTTTTAATACTCCAATTTATATGATGAACTATCATTATTTATAAATTAACAATCATTCCATTTATTTAACTATTTCCATGCATAATTTATCAAATTTAACTTTAAATTCACATAATCTCTATGTATGCTTTTTAACCTATGAAAAAGCATTTTTTAAATATATATCATAATAGAAAATTTCAAAGCCTAACTCCACTAATCAAACATAAAAATGAAAACTAAAAACTAAAAGGTAGATTTCCTGTTCCACATTCTAACAAATATGCAATCTGAATATTCTTCAAACATGGCCACTCTCCAGCAATAAAACTTGGTTTCTGGAGACCACAGCCCAAAATTGGAAGAAATCTGTACAATATTTATGACAATGGAAATAAAACAATTATATCAATTATTTATTTTAATCAGTCTGATCACAATATAATTTTATTTAAAATTTATTATAATTAAGATAATAAAATATCATTCATGTTCCTTATCGATTGATCGATTTACATTTCGGAACAAACAAACAAACAAAACAATTACTTCTTTAAAACAGGGAAGGAAAACCCTGACAGAAAACCAAGGGTTGAAGGGGCTGCATAGGAATAGAGAAACCAATCCTTCTAAGGGAAAGAACCCGGAATAAAAACTTCTGGAGGACTATGGGGGTTGGACATCGGGCTAAGAACCCAATTCTGGAAGAAGCTGACACACTGAAAGGGCCGTAGTGGTAAAGAAGAAGAAGAAGGACATGTAATGAATATCGAAACTTTCATTAGGTTTGTACGTCTTCCTCCTCTGTGTGTGTGTGCGCGTTCGCGCGCGCGCTTGGGTGTGTGTGTGGCGTGTGGGGCGTCTGGGGCGTGGTGTGGGGGTGGTGTCTTGTCGTGTCGTGTGGTGTGGTGTGGTGTGGTGTGCAGTCGTATAGTGTCGTGTCGTGTGGTGTGCTGACGTGTCGCGTGGTGTGTCGTCTCGTGTGCAGTCGTCTCGTGTGGCGTCGTGTCGTGTGGCGTCGTCTCGTGTGGCGTCGTGTCGTGTGGCGTCGTCTCGTGTGGCGTCGTCTCGTGTGGCGTCGTGTGGCGTCGTCTCGTGTGGCGTCGTGTCGTGTGGCGTCGTCTCGTGTGGCGTCGTCTCGTGTGGCGTCGTCTCGTGTCGTGTCGTGTCGTGTGGTGTCGGCCCACACCACAGTACACCACACGACACGACAGCACACGACGACACGACACGACGCGACACGACTGCAGAACACACCACACAACACACCAAACCACACGATACAACACGACAGGAAACCAGGCCCCACACGCCCCACGCCCCACGCCACATACACACACCCAAACGCTCGCGCGCGCACGCAGACACACACAAAGGAAGAATACATACAAACAAAATGAAAGTTTCGAATTTCTTCATTACATGTGCGCTTCTGCTCCAACCTCTTCTTCTCTAGCACTACGGCCCTTTCAGTGTGTGAGCTTCTTCCAGAATTGGGTTGGTAGTCCGATGTGCAACCCCCCCCCCGTCCTCCAGAAGTTTTTATTCCGGGTTCTTTCCCTTAGAAGGATTGGTTTCTCTATCCCTATGCAGCCCCTTCTACCCTTGGTTTTCTGTCAGGGTTTTCCTTCCCGTAGCCTTTGGGGATTCCTCCCCTACCCACAAGGCAGTGGGGGCACTGAGCTCATGTGGTATTTGATGGGTGTAGCCTGCCACCAGCTACACTCCCACGCTCTCCGGTCTTGCCGCCTCGGTCCGGGACTGCCCCTTATTCGCAGCTAACCCTCATATCACTATCCGCCACCTGTCGCCCGCCCAGTAGCTGAGGCTCGCCCTGGATTACGACTGAAATAAACAAACACGACGTTACGGATACGGATCCTACACATCTCCGTTACGCTTTTTTGCCGAATGTCCCTTCCGTGTAGACGTACGTCAAAATTCTTGCTTTATATTATGGAACTCTAAAGGTTCATTGTCGTGTTCAGATCATCCACCTACCTAAAGTCAATTGAATCTGTTAAATTTTGTGCGGTTCATGTCTCAACCATCTCATACTCCTTGAATTAATCACTCTAAAATGTTAAATTGAATCATAAGTATGAAGTTCCCCATTGAGTAAGAAACTAAACTAACCCCCCCCCAAAGGGGTGGTTAGTTTTGTGTCTTATCTAAGTGTTTTAACCCTTGAATGCGCAGTATGACTTGAATGAGTATTATTATCAGTATCAGATTACCTTGTTGGTGTCGGTACGTCTTCTCTCACTTTTCTCCATTTCTTAAATAGTTTTCTGTCGCTGTTCGGAGACGATGTGCTGCTTGTAGAGCAGTGATAATGCGATTGGCTTGGTATTTGTTTATTTATTACGTTATTTGTTTACTCGGCATTGTTGTGTTTCTATACCAACACAACAATGCAGAGTATAAACAAATATCTGTTGACATTGTTTGAAGACGTCACCTTCTGTCACCGGGATCTAAAAGACACACAATTGAAAATATATAAATCACTTTTATATTACTGTTAATTAAATTAAGCAATGAAGCTATAACACACCCATCAGTTATTTACCATCACAGTTTCTAGAGTTCACCTCAGTGAACAATACAAAACACATACGGATGTGTTCAAGGTCGTATTTTTCTGTGTTCATTGTACACGATTTTCAGATTCTGTAATACTACAGATTCAGAAATATAAGATATGAAATGTTGACAGAGGAACCACGGTTCCGGAGAATCTGACGTAAATACGTCTCTATAATGTAATGTAATGTAATAATTCTTACATAAGATAAGTACCTGTGATATTCTAAAACGTTTTTACCAGCACAAAATTATCTATTCTACGACGCACTTATTCTACAGCCGATTCACAGCTCAGCGCTTTCCGCAATAACGAAAGCGGATTGTTGACGGCAGGAATGTAACACAACAATGCCGAGTAAACAGATCACGTAACAATTAGTTTCTTAGGTAACATAACTTCATTGTTATGTTACCTGGGAAACATCAAACTTCATTGATATGTTACCTGGGAAACGTCAAACTTCATTGATATGTTACCTGGGATACGTCATCTGTTTATCAACAAATAAACAACAATGGTTACCTACATAGTTACCTTACATTACATTACATTCATCTACCACAGACCCATCTTAAGCGTAACTAATTCAAGTTAAATAAGCAATGTCTTAATCAAACTTTACTCGATTGTAAAACAGGTGTGACGTATTTACGTCAAATTATCCCGAACCATGGTTCCACTGACAACTTTTTACATGCAAAACAAATTAATTAGAATAATGGCCGGTGTCAAAAGCAGGGTATCTTGTAGAAAATTATTTCGTAAATTTAATATACTTCCACTTGCAAGTGAATTTGTACTCTGCTGTCTATCATGTGTGGTGGAAAACTTAGATAAATTTAAAATAAATACAGATGTACATAATTTAAATACAAGATGGAAACATGATCTCTATGTGCCAAATCCTAACCTTACTAAATATCAAAAAGGAGTCTACTATACAGGTATAAAGTTATTTAATAATCTTCCACCAACAGTTAAAAGTCTAAGTTATTAAATAAAGGTATTCAAGCCTGCATTGAAATATTACCTCTTCACTCACTCTTACTATTCCGTAGATGCTTTCATCTCTGCTGAAAATTTTTAAGCTTTATGTATATCTATAATCTATATGTAAAGCAAGTTTTGCATTTCTTTTTAAAATTTAAAATTCTGAGGTTTTTGTATATTAATTTGTTAAAATCTTTAGTAAAAAACTAAACTAACCCCCCCCCCAAAGGGGTGGTTAGTTTTGTGTCTTACTCAAGTCTTTTAACCCCTTCCTTTCATTGTATTTATCGCGTAAATATAATTTAAACACAGAGGCGTCAGTTTTCGTAAGCAGTTTGACTTGAATGAATATTATTATCAGTATCAGATTACCTTCTCTCACTTTCCTTCATTTCTTAAATGGTTTTCTGTCGCTGTTCGGAGACGATGTGCTGCTTCTGGAGCAGTGATAATGCGACTGGCTTGGTATTTGTTTATTTATTACGTTATTTGTTTACTCGGCATTGTTGTGTTTCTATGCCAACACAACAATGCAGAGTATAAACAAATATCTGTTGACATTGTTTGAAGACGTCACCTTCTGTCACCGGTATCTAAAATACACACAATTGAAAATATATAAATCACGTTTATATTACTGTTAATTAAATTAAGCAATGAAGCTATAACACACCCATCACAGTTTCTAGAGTTCACCTCAGTGAACAATACAAAACACGTACGGATGGGTTCAAGGTCGTATTTTTCTGTGTTCATTGTACACGATTTTCAGATTCTGTAATACTACAGATTCAGAAATATAAGATATGAAATGTTGACAGAGGAACCACGGTTCCGGAGAATCTGACGTAAATACGTCTCTATAATGTAATGTAATGTAATAATTCTTACATAAGATAAGTACCTGTGATATTCTAAAACGTTTTTACCAGCACAAAATTATCTATTCTACGACGCACTTATTCTACAGCCGATTCACAGCTCAGTTCTTTCTGCAATAACGAAAGCGGATTGTTGACGGCAGTAATGTAACACAACAATGCCGAGTAAACAGATCACGTAGCAATTAGTTTCTTAGGTAACATAACTTCATTGTTATGTTACCTGGGATACGTCATCTGTTTATCAACAAATAAACAATGGTTACCTACATAGTTACCTTACATTACATTACATTACATTCATCTACCACAGACCCATCTTAAGCGTAACTAATTCAATTTAAATAAGCAATGTCTTAATCAAACTTTACTCGATTGTAAAGCAGGTATGACGTATTTACGTCAAATTATCCGGAACCATGGTTCCACTGACAACTTTTTACATGCAAAACAAATTAATTAGAATAATGGCCGGTGTCAAAAGCAGGGTATCTTGTAGAAAATTATTTCGTAAATTTAATATACTTCCACTTGCAAGTGAATTTATACTCTGCTGTCTATCATGTGTGGTGGAAAACTTAGATAAATTTAAAAGAAATACAGATGTACATAATTTAAATACAAGATGGAAACATGATCTCTATGTGCCAAATCCTAACCTTACTAAATATCAAAAAGGAGTCTACTATACAGGTATCAAGTTGTTTAATAATCTTCCACCAACAGTTAAAAGTCTAAGTTATTATATAAAGGTATTTAAGCCTGCATTGAAAGATTACCTCTTCACTCACTCTTATTATTCCGTAGATGCTTTCGTCTCTGCTGAAAATTTTTAAGCTTTATGTATATCTATAATCTATATGTAAAGCAAGTTTTGCATTTTTTTTAAAAATTTAAAATTCTGAGGTTTTTGTATATTAATTTGTTAAAATCTTTAGTAAAAAACTAAACTAACCCCCCCCCCCAAAGGGGTGGTTAGTTTTGTGTCTTACTCAAGTCTTTTAACCCCTTTCTTTCATTGTATTTATCGCCTAAATATAATTTAAACACAGAGGCGTCAGTTTTCGTAAGCAGTTTGACTCGAATGAGTATTCTTATCAGTATCAGATTACCTTGTTGGTGTCAGTACGTCTTCTCTCACTTTCCTTCATTTCTTAAATAGTTTTAAGTCGCTGTTCGGAGACGATGTGCTGCTTGTAGAGCAGTGACAATGCGACTGGCTTGGTATTTGTTTATTTATTACGTTATTTGTTTACTCGGCATTGTTGTGTTTCTATACCAACACAACAATGCAGAGTATAAACAAATATCTGTTGACATTGTTTGAAGACGTCATTTCCTGAAGACAACGAAAATCAAAAATTTTTATAGTAGACTAGAGCAGGGCGTTCCTTTCGGAGCGCGTTCTCTAATCTGATATTCTACGTCTTTACGTCGATGTTCTTGTTCAGTCAACCTTCCACGTCTATCTCCACCCTTGCAAATATTCGTCTTAAAATCGATCATAATAGTTTTCGTAATCGTAATATATCGAATGAGTATCAGTTTACCTTGTTGAAGTTGTTGGAGTCGGTACTTCAAATACTTGATGACGTCTTCTTTCACTTTTCTGATGTTTTAAGCCAACTGTCAGTCGATAATCAAGAATGCGGTCTGCTGCTTCTGGAGCAGTGATCATGCGACTGGCTTGATAGTTTTCGATCTCTTTGTTGTGAAGCGGTATTTGTTTACTCGGCATTGTTGTGTTTCTATACCAACACAACAATGCAGAGTATAAACAAATATCTGTTGGCATTGTTGATTGACGACGTAATTTATTAACGACGACGAAATCACAAATTTTTATAGTACTAGAGCAGGGCGCTCCTTTCGGAGCTCCTACGGGGGGGTTGGTCAAGTTTGTAAAACGCAACCAACCTTGTGTAAGAAACTAAACTAACCGCCTCGAATTGACGGTTAAAACATTAGGAGGTTGGTTGCGTTTTGAAATCTTAAGTAACATGCCTAACTAACTGCCCTTCGGGGGGTTAGTTAAGTGTCTCATTCAAGTGTTCAAATGTTATGATAAATAAAGTATTTTAGAGCAAAAGTTAAAGGGACACTAAGAAAGTATTACCCCAGGACGAACACAACAGCGGTATTTAACTCCCCGTGCTGAAGGTTGTCTTTAGAGCACTTTCTAAAACACCTGTGTAGAGCGTAAAATGCGTGTCGAATATTTCAGCCACCCAAGAACACGTCCATAATTTTAACACCTTCCTCGTATTAATTATAGATTACTTTTATTAGCATCGCTTTTTTACAACGTTCCTTTATCCTTGGAATTGTCTTAAGACGTGATTTTATTTGAGAGGACATCTAAATAACAAGCAGTCCTCCTCTTTACCTGAAACGGAAAATTAATGCTAGAACAAATAATGTGATATGTGATACATATATAATTATTTAAAGGCTCTGTAAATTGTCTCAAGTCTGGGATCATATAATTCTACGCGGCAGATGGGAAGGCGTTCTGGTTTAAAGACGCCATTTCCAGGGCAGGAGCTGTTAATGGCCTTATATTTTTAAGGGTTCCTGTAAAATAGCGTGTACACATATCTCGGAAGATTGCGGTCTTAACACTGAATTGGTACCATATAAAGGCAGAACAAGGAGAAAACGAACTGATGATAGGCGTGAGAATAAAAAAAAAGTTTGGTTAGAATGTCTCTTCCATTCGTAGCACGTGACATCTAGCGAGCTACGAGCTAGTTCGGTAATACCAACCTGACAATACTCGGCTTTATTTAGTTGTTGCAGGTTTTTATGGTGAGCACAAACTTAAATGTTCACTCCTCGGTCGGATGGATCATCGAGACAACAGGACAATAAACAGTAGGAGTAACAGGAACACATGAAATAGAAGCGTTAAAATTATATTTCGAATTTTTAGATGGCTGAAAGTTTCGATTTAGATATTATAGTATGAAGCTGGACGGAATAAAATCATGTGAGCTTCTGGGACTCAGTCCACTACACTGTTAACAGTGTGGAATTAACTTTATAAAGGAAAGAAAGAACGTGTGTATCTATCGGGGTTGAATGTGAGATGCCTTGTACCGTGGCATCACTACAGTAAGACTCCAGTAAATTTCTTGTTTCATCAACACAAGGTTAATGAATGTTCTTGCCGCACATTGCATTACAGCAGTTTCTTATATTCTGGAAATTTTTATGTGAAATTGATTTGTGATATACAATTTTATCCTGAATGTACTCAATATTAGTTTGAGGGCACCCCATATTCTATTTCAGAATATGCTATTGTAGATTCCCATCCAGTTTATACCTGCATTTGATGCATATCATCTCAAGGAATTTATATTTAACTCGTAATTTTACAGCAGAATATTGATAAAATCAAGATAGAAAATGACGTGGATGTTCTGAGAGAAGAGGATTCCGTTGGCGTGAGAAATGATGAGGTTTACACACCATCAGCTTTTCCCATAATGAAAGATGAATGGAAGGTAAGCCTCCCTTTAACCAAATTATTTATGGTTCTTATCTGTTTGAGTGTATGTACAAATGTATCCAGGGATGGATGAGAATTCAGGGATAGTTGGCATACGTGACTTTTCTTCTATTCCGTGCAGTAGAATTTTTTATTAACCTCTTAAATACGAGGTGCGATCAGAAAGTTTCGAGACTGCGCCTATAAAAACCCGTACACTTATCTCAGGTATTAAATTCATCCATCACCCTCGACGTAGTTCCCCTGGGAGTGAACACAACGATCCCAGCGCCGCTGCCAAGCCTGGAAGCATCCCTGGAAATCTTTCTTTGTCAGCCTGTCAAGCACCATCTGCGATTCTGCCTCAATCTCTTCTATCGTCTCAAATCTCCTTCCCTTTAGCTGAATTTTCATCTTTGGGAAGAGGAAGAAGTCACACGGCGAATAAGGAGGGTGCGGGATGACGGCCATGGTGTTTGAGGCCAAAAACTGCCGAACTTTGAGGGCGGTGTGCGCTGGCGCGTTGTCATGATGCGTCGCATGTGGAGTTCTTCCTTTAGAATCAGCTGACAGGTCCCATAGCCTATCCCAACAATGTCGCACAAGTCGTTGATGGTACGACGTCGATCTTCGTGAATGGCCTGCCGAATCTTCGTAACATTTTCGGGCGTTGTGCTCGAAGATGGTCGTCCAGAACGCTCGCCATCATCGACAGAGGTTCGGCCATTTTTAAAACGTGAATGCCACAAAAACGTTTGTGCACGACCCATTGCGGACTCCCCAAATGCTTGCTTTAGCATTTCATAGGTTTCCGTAGCCGTTTTGGCGAGTCTTTGGCAAAATTTGAAAATCCGCCATTCCGAAATCGCAGGAGGGTCGGTGTAATTCACTACCAAAACTCCCGTAACTAAGAAACAAATGCTAATTCGATGATGCCGGTTGGCACACTGATTCACTATGAATGTAGGCCGCACCCCCTAGCGGCAGAAGCTCGTACTACATCCGGTTCGCCCTATATTGACACAGTCTTGAAACTTTCCGATCGCACCTCGTACCATGCTATCATTTGGGAGTCCATTTGATATGTATCCGAGTTCAGGCCTGATAAGAAACCCAACTTTCTGTTACAAGTATCAAGGAACTAATTGAACTAACATCCGACATCTTCCTATCCCACTGCATCTAGAGTAATATATTTGCCAAGTTTGTGTTCACATTTTAATACAGTGACCTACCATTCAGAGTTAGAACACGTTATGCGATGTAAGACCAGGGGCTCCAAAATATTTAATCTCTTGCTATAAGTAGCCATCAAGTGATTGAACCAACAAATTTACGTGTAGCTGTCCCACTGTGTAAAAAAATGCATGTACTATGGAATTCAGATCCAACCTGGTACAGAGTAAGAACCAAGATAACTGAGTGACTTGGCATTTATTGTTTGAGTATGATGTTAAATTGGGGGCATGGGCTCCAGATTACGTCACATACCTCAGTGAATTAACTGTTGTAAACTGCGATGTGGACTTCAAATTCTTGCACACCTTCCACTAAATTTGGGTCAGGTAATCGGATTTGGTAGAAAAAACTTTCGTGTTGCTTTCAATCTCATTCTTCTTCTTCTTCTTCTTTATGTTAACTTTATCATAATTCTTTCCTCATTTCTTCAGCAGAGTCCTCAGAATGAACATGAACTTGAGCATGGTGGGGGACATCCCAATTCCTGTGATGCATGCAGTAAAACATTTCGTTGGCCAAGTGGTCAAAAGAGACATCAACGCACACATAGTGGAGAGTATCCTTGTACCTGTAATGTGTGCAGTAAGTCGTTCCGACAGAATCATCATTTGAAGATTCATAATTTCACACATAGTGGCGACGTCCATATTCCTGTGACGTGTGTAATAAATCATTCAGTCAGTGGAGTCATCTGAAGACACATTAGAGCATATAATATGGATAGTGCCCATGTTTCTGTGTGTACATGCACTAAACAGAGTGATCTCGAGAACCATTAATGTATGAATTGGTGTTTTTCCTGTTGTGTGTAATACATCGTTTCATTGCCAGGGTACTCCGTGGAGACGTAATTGTACACAGCATCCGTATCACGTGATTTCTGCTTTGAGTTTCTGAACAAATGTCATCTGATGTGTGTGTAAGAACATGTTCTGGAATTGGTGTAACGTGTTGCAAAAGAGGAATTGGTAGAAATGAACAGATCTAAGAATTTCAGTAAAACTCGTCAACATTCACAGCCTAAGATCTGTGATAAATTTATTAAGAAGGATTTCCAGTGAAGACTGGAAATAAGACTTAAGTAATATTAATTACTTTTTTTTCTTCCTCCCTCAGCCGACTTTGGTTTAAACGATGTACGAGGTTTGTGTTTGAACTCGGTACACAAAACTAAGAGCACAGAGTATTTAACGTTGTCAGTCAATATGTTTGTTTGACAATGCTGAATTTTGTGCTTTCAGACGTTGTTATGAAGGTGTTAACTTTTACTATACTCTTAACTTGTGGTTTTACCAGTGGTGGCCCCTCCATAAGAGCTGCAGAGTTGCAGCACCCCTTATAATTTTTCAAAAATTTAAAAAAAATATTTTTTGTGTTTATATAATTTGCAACACTTTGTTTCCTCTATATCATTATTTTAATATTTCCGGCTGCAAGGATTTCAGCGCGGCTGGCCGGTCTAAAGTTGCGAGCGCAGTGTGAGGTGGAGTGAGGGGCAGTTCACTGTTACAGCGCGAATCAGAGCTGCGGTCTCCACAGCCGGCTTTTAGTAACATTGTCTTTTACTGAAAAAAATGATGTAGGAAATCATGGCCTCCGTCTTCAGGACTTACAAATAATTAAAACATCATCGAGTTTTCTCCTGATGTAAATTTACTTTTCATTTATTTATGTCGTTTTGTGTTGTAAAACTATCCTGATTATTCCGCTTTGAGCAGTACTACCACTGCTCAGACTTAGGAGCCGCCACTGGCTTTTACTTTGTTGTTAATAGGACAGCGCTTCTTTTATTGAGTTATATTCCTCTGTTTTCTGTTTAGCTCCTCTGTGCATAAAATGTTGTTAATCTTGATAAAATTATTTATGGTGTCATCTTTATTGTTAAACACAATAGTATTAATAGTTTATGAGTAAAATGTAAGTGCGTAATTTTACCCAGGGCCTTGGCCAAAAATAACACTGGGAATTTTATATTGTTTATGTATTTTTAAAGAATGCCCATAGGAAGATTAATTGTTTATGTAACGGACATTTCTTCATACTCCAGACAGTACAAAAAGCACGTAGTTGTACATTCAGAGGTCGCAGTTAATGTGTTAAACTGATTTTTATTTACAGTATGTCATTTTGAGTCCATATCCTCTGTGGAGGAACCCAAGTTATCTGGCAGCTGAACGCAAATATCATTTCTTGTTGAAGATGAATGTCTTCTGGGTGTGGTCTGGTAGAAGTTTGTCGACGATTGCTGATTCTGCCCTGAAGATGGAGGCAGCAAGCAAATGTGAAATTCTTGCCGCCTTTTTCCAGACTACATGACGTGTTCGTCTAATACTTGCTACTCTGAGAACCTGAAATATGACGTTTGCTGTTGCTGGCAGCGTAAATAGTTGAGTACGCAGCAGAAAATAGGTAATGAATGAAGTTGAGAAACATTGCGTGTGATTATACATACAATGCGATATTTGCTGTGTTTGTATCTTTGTAGGAGTGATGTAACATCTGCACTAACGCAGTTGCACTTTCATTAAGTGAATGCTAAGTCCAGTTCAGAATCACAAAGAACCTGTTCTAAAAGTATTTCATGCTGGAATGTAGGACCTGTTCGTCTGTTAGTTTTGTATTTGGTTTATGCTGTTACAACAAAGTTTGTTAGGAAACGTGAAAGGAAGATCTAGATGTAGATGAATCTTAATGAAGCAAGGTGGGAGTTTTGAGTCTGGATTTATCTGGCTCAGGATGTGGTCCATTGGTGAACATGGTTATGGTTTTTCTTTGTTATTTTTCTGATACTAGAGCAACAACAATTTTGAGGCATTGCGACAGTGGGAAAGGCCGTGGTGGGTCCTGAACTGTAAACAAGCGAAATTTGATTTCCAAGCAGGAAACCTATGGATCAAATCACGATTTCTGGATTGAGGTGCACATTTACTACAGACCTCTCAGGATACACTTAAGGCCGTTCTTTTGTTTATTCCACGGTCCTTTGTGACGACGCTGATGCTAGTTTCTGGGTTGATGAGTGTCGAACGACGTGTTGGTGAATGAGTAATGAATTGGAAATGGTGTGGAAGGAAGTGGTCGTGGCTTAATTAAAAGCGGCTTACAGTCACAGCATTTGCCATGGGAAACCTCAGTGTGGCCTGTTTCTGGAACCTCCACCGGTATGGAGCAGAAATACTAAGTCTGAGAAAAGTCTCGGTTAATTCTCATTTCGGATAGCAGGTTCTCCGCGTGTGATTGGAAACTGCAAGTCATGACTCACAAACTGTCTTTCTGTTTAGTCAGCTAACGCGGAGACTAATTCTGTGGAGCATAAATCTTCCTGAGATCATTGTAATGGAGAAGTGTTTTATTTCATGTAGGAGCTGTATTTGTGAGCATTATTTAGAGGAGCCTCGGGATTCAAAGTGTGAATAGTCGATAAACTGGGTACGTACACAGACCTTGGACCTGTGCGAATTTCAAGGTCTGACCTTTGATATTTCAGTTCCCTCGGCAGTGTAAATTACGGAGCGCTGTCTATCCTGGACTCAGTGCGGTAGAAGTTTACTCATTTCAGAGGTCCTTGCTGAATCCATCATTAGGGCAATGCTGCCTCCATTATCACCCTGATGATTGAGGCAGCAAGGACCTCTGAAATATCGGTAAAATTCTACCAGACTACAAGACACAACAACCCAGAAAACAGCCATCCTCAGACTCCCTGCAGTGAAAAGCTTAAATCTTGCAAAGGTTAAATTGTCCCTGGCACTTAATAAAGTACCACGCCATGCAGATTTATTGTGAAGATAATTAAAAGATGCAAAGTTTGGGTCACCTCTCAGAAATGATCCATTCAATCTGTTAATTAATTCAAAAGTTACTGGAGGAGACAACACATGAACAGATGAATACTTTGAAATAAAATCATAAATTTATCTTTCGTTGTAAAATTTGTAAAGTAACCAAACTTCCTTCAGCAACTATGGAAAACGAAGAAATTCTGGAATGATCACTCATATAGACTACAGATTTATGTCTACTTACTGTTTTCATTTCCAAGTGAGCCAAGCTAGAGCTGGCTCTGGTGTTTGAGGAGGAACTGATGCGTACCAACCTTTCTCGCCAGAACACAGAAAGAAGTCAGTGAGACACTCTCTCTGAGCTGGTCAGTAGCTGCAGGTCGGTCGACAACCCCACTCCGGCTGGGTACGCCCTGTGAGGTGGTATTGTATTTTATTGTAGTAGTTGCCCGTCCTGTTGTTTTGATGTTAGTTGACGGGGCAACTGCCGTGTGGTTGATATTTTTGGTCCCTCGGGGTGGTCCCAGCCGAAGGAGACGTAGGGGTATTACCAATAGTGAGGCTGTTGTGTGGGCCTTGATTGTATTAGATATTTTTATCTTGATTGCTTTGATTGTATCTAAATAATTTTAATCAAGATTTTGTTGGTAATCGTTTTGTGTTTTCAGTGGCCCAAGTAATATATATATATATGGCATTCATATTAAGTACTGCATTGATGTGGCACTTGTTTGAAGTAATTAAATTCATTGCCTATTGGTTGTATGGGCGTTTGAATACCTTATTGTCTGGGGCGTGGGCCAAGCAAACCTACGACACATAGAACTCGACACCTCCTTCCCATTTCGACTGCGGTGGAGAGGGTGGATCAATAGAATATTTCTTATTAGTGGTTTGTGTTTCCACCAGGGTAGATCTCTATATCTCTCTCTAAGTGTTTGTCTCGCGTCTGTATCGGCTATGGCGATGCACCGATCTGAACATGGCTAGAGCCACAAAGCAACCGAATCTGACACCCTTATAGCACACACTTCTGACTTCTGATTTGTTTCTTAATGAACTTTTAAGCTATAATTTGGAAAGTTAAATAAGTAATTTACCGGCCTCCACTGTAATGGATTAAATTTTGATGAATTTAAATCGGGAGCGCTGCATGAGAAGCTTGCAGTGGCAACTTGGGAACCAGCTCAAAATTTGCTTAAAGACAGAGGAAATCTAAGAAAACCTGTGTCGACGTTCGAGGGAGTCCCTGTACTAAAGTAGTGAATTTATCAGTCATTCTGTCCATCGCATGAACTGAAGTTTCTGGTGTGATTCTGCTTTGCTTGCTATGTTGTCCTGAACAAGAAGGAGTAAGAGTTCAGCGTCTACGGGACCCAGCGGGTTGGTCTTTGTCTTTGCCCGATAATAACGAATTATCTAAATGTCTTGAAGTGTTCATAATAATCAGCAATATCTGGGGTGAGGTTAGATCAATGAACTGTACCGCGTGGACATCGATTTAAATACTTTCGCCGGTGGAATCCAATCGCAACCGATCTGGTTGAAATTCGGTCGCTTAATGTGGGAATCGGATAATCGAGGCTCGGTTAACAGAGGTTTTGCTGTATGCAGAAAAATGTGGGGCTGAATGTTGATTTTGGTGTTGGGAGGATTATGTAAGAAGCAAGGAATGCCGCAGAGAAAGAAAGAAAGAAAAAAGGAAAGGAAGAGAGAGATAATTGTGACCCTGCATTGTGTCGCGATTTACGTTATACATGGTGAAATTATTCATCTGCTGTTCATAATGACGATCAAAACATATGCAGTTAATCAGAACATTTAAATTTCAAGGACGTTAATAACAAATTGCAAACGCATTATATTTCGCACAGTCCTCAGTCAGAGGCTTTAATCTCCGACACGGCACTCGGCTGCTGTCTTGAGTAAAGTTGATTCGCTCCAGCGACGAAGTCTGGCGTCACAGCAAATGACAAATGAACATCAATTACCTTGCGAACTGCATGATGCTGACACAGTAGTTGGCGTCCATCTCGTCCATCGTGTTCATAAGGAAGTCGCGACAGAGTTTAGGAACTTCCGGTATAAGCAAGTAATCAGCCGTCACAAGCAGCTGACACGCGTTTTCGGAGCGGATGACCACCTCTCGAAAATACATCCGAGCTAATTCCGTGTACGAGAATGTCAGTCTGCAGTGTTGTTGTAAAGAGAGTCCTGAAACGTCACGAAACAGTCGTCGATTTGGAGAAACGGCGAGCAGAAAATTACAAGTCATGCGCATCAATTTTAACCTTTTATGACTCACGTAGCCAAATAAAGGTATCCGTTAGTCAATGTGGTGGATGAATTTTTGCTACCTGAATACTTAAAAGACTCCCAGAATGTGTACTAATGGGACCAGATTAACTGCGATTGGGTGAAGGGCCTGCGTAGGCTTAACAGAATTTAACTTAAAAATCGGATAGCAAGCAGCGAGCATTTGTACTATAGAATGGTCACCTCGTGTCTTACTTACCCTTGACTCCTTCAAGAGAAATCTGAGATTATAACAACTATTGCAGAAATTTTAAAGCCAACGCAAATATTTCAACACACATCGCAGGCTGTACATTCCACTGATTGATCAGTTCGTAATATAAAATTATTTGTTCTGCAAAAACATTTTCCTGACAATAAACAACTTAAAAGAAAAGCCGATGTTTCTACGAGGCCTTTAAGAAGTGATCACCAACCAGTAAACAATTTCCTATTACAGATTAAGAGTTTCGCAGTGCAAGACAAACGGAAAGATTTGATTGTCGGAAAACTGTAAAAGAGGCACAGCTCGTAGCAAGACGTGAGATACGTCTTTTGGAAAACAGAAGCAATGGCTCGTGGTTAAAATTTATTTCTCATTTCGAGATCGCACCGCGTCTTTATTTAAAACACAAGAAAATTACCGTAAGCACAAATTCTCGAACGATTCTCCCTAACAATGAAACAATTCTCCCGAACGTCTTTGTTACAGTTTATTTCAGACAGAGCGACACACAGCAGCTTTCAGTGTTCCGGGCATTACCAACTTTCTTCTGGACTTTGTCGGTCGTCTTTATGTATTAAAACGAAGAAGTTTTGGAAATGGATTCTATTTCTCCCTCCAGATCGATTGACTGTCACCTCGGTACAACCGCACTTAAAAATTAGTACAAAAGGCCACGTACGTCTTCTGGGCTGTTGTCCCGTAGAAATTATCGGACGTTTCAGAGGTGCTTACTGCCTCCATCATCAGGGAATGAAGGCAGTAATTACGTCTGAAATGCCACTCGTTTCTACGGCGCAACGTCCAGAAGACATTCTCCTTCTTCCTCCTCACCGCCGCACAGTGGGATAGATTGCGATTCTAGCCGGAAAAGAATAATTTTTCTCACATTTAAATATGTCAGTATTTTTGCTTGGATTCTGTTAATAAAGATCCCTTCTATAAGAAAATGGCATGAATACATGTTTAAACAAGACTAGCGCACTCCAACTTCTCTTATCTGTTGGTGTTGACGGCGGAAGAGATGTTTATGTTGGTAGTCGTGTTCCAGACAGCTTGGAAGCAAAATCCTTGTACCAGCAGACGAAAGAAATATCTTTTGATATTTTAAATGGACGTTATTGAGGAAGGTGTGTAGTATATTTTGTAATAGGTTTTGTATAAATATCTGTATTCTTTCTCTACATATTGCACGCTAACTCAATTATGGCGCTTTTACTGATCATTTTTCATCTTTCCGATGTTCACATAGAATTTTAGTTGCGAGAGTCACGACCAAATTCACGTAAAAATATAGAACAGAGTATGCACTTTACGATGAGGCCTGTTTCGATTGCTAGTTTTTGCTAATGTGAGTGTCGTGAATTTTTTCCAGAATTAGGAGAAATATTTCCGTTGTGCAAAAGGAATACAGATTGTGATGAACTTTATGCTTATATTCTTAAACGATTAGATATTGTAGAATGTTCTCCCGAAAATAGAAACCGTTTAAGAGTGATTTTGATGAAACTGCATAGCATTTTTAATAAAACGTGAGTACAGTGACACTGCAATAAGAATTTCTTTTTAGATAAGAATTCTAACTGGTTAGATGTGAATTTAAATTTGCCAGAAACGTTAGTAGAGCAGATAAAACAAAGGAAAAGGGATGAGCCATCAACAAGTGCGGTCAGGGGTAGGCGAAGAAAACTTTTTCAAGAATGTAATGATGTAGGAAAACGGAAAAAAATTCAGCCTTTAGTGGAAAATCATGAAGTATCGGCGAATATTTCTGGAATTAATGAAGATCTTATTCACCGATTTTCCATAATTTTGTGCACCTTGTCCTGTGGATACACAGTGAATGTTGAGGCATTTAATAAATATGCCATGGAAACAGCAAATTTATATGTTAATTTATATCCATGGTACTATATGCCTGCAAGTGTCCACAAGATACTGATTCATGGCGGAAAAATTATAGAATCTGCCTATCGGATTGTTATCTGAAGATGCCCAGGCACAAAGATGTGCGAAGATACAGACTCGATCACGCCAGGAAATGTTCGCGCGAACGAAATTTCGAAAATGTCCTGCACATGTTACTGGTTTTTCTGATCCTTTAATACCGAAGATTAAACAGGCCTCAAGAGCGAGGAAGCCACATTTACCTTCTGAAGTACTCAAATTATTGAAGGAACCGGATATTGATACCGATAAGCAACAACATGAGGACGAGGAATGATACAGCTCTTCGGATGCTTCGGATGTCTGTTCCGATTAAGAATACTGACATGAATATTGCTCTGAGTTAAATATTTATGTATTAATGTTGTGTTTTCGAAAGTAGAGTAGCTTTTATAATTATATTTGTATTGTAGTGATATTTGTTTCTACTAACTTGACTTGAATGCATTATTTTCCCGTATTTAGAGGCGTATTTCGCCCTTTTTACACATAAAACTACTTAATATTTATTACAAACTAATGTATCACACTTTTTGCTGTCAGAATTTTCATTTTCAATATTCAGATTAAAAAAAATCAAATTTCGATTTTTTCCGGCTAGAATCGTAATCTATCCCACTGTGCGCCGTGAGATTTCATGACAATGAACAAATAACAAAAGACAAATAGCCATATAACAATGCGGGTTTCTGAATGAAAGGGGATAAAACGTTTCACATACGAACTGACGTCTATTGTGTCCTTATTTTACATGATAATCAGCCACGTCGGTAAATAATCATATCTGAAATATTTGCTGTGCATCAAGAGAATTAATCTGTGGACTGTAAAGACGCCGCCGTCGTCCAACCTCAACACCGCGTCACAGAAGAATAACACTCATCGAATACCTTCAAAACCAGTGGTTAGTAATTTTAAACAATTTTTTTAATTTTTATGTAGTGGTGGCTGTTTTGAACATAGCATCATTGAGTTGTTTTGTTGTTGGTCTGAATTCAATGTTATATCCCACGTTTGCTTTATTGTTGGTGGACTAATCGATGTTAATGTTGGCATTGTATTCAGAATTTCAAATACAATGTAATTGCCTATATTCGGCTTTTGGTTTAAAGTTTGATATCTACCCATTTATCCCGCGTATATCTCTGTTGGCCTAGGTTAGATTGTTAGGGTAGACACGTGTGTCTACATAAAATTTAGGCTTTCTGGGTGGTCAGTTCTTGGTTCATTTGCATTAGGTAAGCACCTGCACATCGGTCTATGACGAATTACTGCACATATAATAGGATTTGTTTCATGCAGTGTGCACGATGTATACAAAATGCCACGA
Organism: Zootermopsis nevadensis; assembly: GCF_977971745.1. Lineage (NCBI taxonomy): Eukaryota > Metazoa > Arthropoda > Insecta > Blattodea > Termopsidae > Zootermopsis > Zootermopsis nevadensis. The sequence continues at coordinate 326,716 of NW_028259216.1, read as the reverse complement.
AGTAAATCTAATAGGAAGCCGTTTGTATGTCATTTTCGGCGTTCTCGTCTATTAATTTTTGGCTTCTGTGTTTGTTTAATTCGGCGGTTTATAATTTAGTTTAATTTAGACATTACGCTCATGTCATCATTAGATCATTGAGGTTATAAGATTCTGAAGAAGTTAGTCATACTGCGTGCGCTCTGGTGGCGAACGTTATCTTGGGGCAGCTGAAACTTTTTCGATCAATTCCAAGCCACGACCTGTGGCTATACTAGTATCCCTGGTTTGAGCGGTAATGGTGCCGTGTTGTTGTTAAATCCCAACAAAATTGTAACTTTTTAAATTAGGTGTGTAATACTGAGTGTGGATAATGATTTTATACTTTATTATGTGTACTTGATTTGTAAGAAGTGCGTAATCATATTTGTAACCTTTTTTATTGTCCAAAGCCTTGTGGGAGAACTTTGAATATTCTTTTGTCCTCAATTTCTTCATGAAGCAATTTGACAAACCTGTCTCTATATCTTTCTTATTTCCCTTGTGGGGGATAGCTCAGTCAGTATAGTGACTAGCTACGGGCTGGACGGCCGGGGTTCGATCCCCGACGGGGGCAGAGGATTTTTCCTCTAGCCTCTGCGCCCAGATCGGCTCTGGGGCCCACCCAGCCTCCTCTACAATGGGTACCGGGGTCCTTTCCCGGGGGTAAAGCCGGCCGGGGCGTGATGCTGACCACTCACCCCCATCTAGTGCTGAGGTCAAGGAAGAGAGGAGCTATACTCCCCCAAAGCGCCTGCATGACGTGTAGTGGGACACACTTTACTTTACTTTACTTACTTGTGGGGGATACAGTTTGTCGGGAAACTTGTTTTATACAGATCAGTTATGAATGGAATATTTAAACCTTAGAATCAAAGTATTTTCGGCTAGTAGAAGTAGTGCCCATGACCAGCTTTCATTTTTAAAAAGCCCATTCTGATTAGGGCTTGCTACACAAAGAAATCAGTACCGTATGAATAGTTGTATACATATACTTCAGTAAAAATAGTATAAGTATGTGAGAACATTGTGGAAGTAAAACTTATAAAAATGCAAAGGTATTTTTAGTGCATTGTAGTAAGGTAATGTCTTAAATTTTTATGGACATAACCCAGTCATAAGAATAATGATGCGGTTGCCAGAATGAGGAATTTTGCATTTGAATGCATATCACTTGACACTGCAGACTTTAACTGAACCATGCCAATGTGGCATGAAAAAGAGTTTTTATAAATATTTTAAGTCTGTAGTGCTTTGTGTTTTCAGGTGATTATAGTAACAGTCACCTAGGATGCAGCGATGAGGAGGGAAGCGGATTCGGATGGATGATCCTCCACCACCAGAATATGAGTCACCAATGACACCACTAGATGGAAGTGGGACAGAATTGCAGGAGCCATACACCTCTTACACCCCCTACAGCAATCAGCCTGCCACCCGCTGCATACAGGGCATGTCAGGAATTCTTTTCTTTGTTTTTTATTTCCAGTTTCCGCTTAATTTTATTACTTGATAAAGCTTATGTTGCATCATGTCCATGTGTTTGTGTGTCTCCACTTAATAGCTTTATAACCATTTTGGATATATTCATGAAACTAGGTACAAACTTCATCCCACTAGTGGTCATTCTTCTATATGTTTTAATTTCTTACCATCAGTTAGATGAACATGAGAGGTGGAAGTAGTGATATTACCATGCCAGGTAGTGGACATTCTTAATGTAATGGATGTGTAATGAATTATAAACCTTAGGTGCCTATGTTACAGGTCTGATATGTATGGTAATAGTGAATACAGTGAAGCAGCAACAAACGCTTTCCAGCTATGATCAGACAGGCCAGTATGGTTACCAGAGTCCGTGTAACATGTGCACGTGTGTGTGCGGCAGCATCTGCTGCTGCCCCACCTCCAGCCCCTCCTCCAGGTTTGTACAGTCCGATATTACTCTGGTGTACTTTTTGTTTATCCTCCTGTAATTTATGAACAGGAAAGAAATGCATGTGCTCACTTTTTTGTCTTTCCCACCTTTTAACTTTTGAACTAGATGAGATGTGAGGTTCTTACAGATGGGTATCTTTTGGGATGTGTTGAAGGCAGTGAGCTTTTTTGAAACATAAACTATTACCTACCAGACTGCATTTTGCTACATTCCAGAAGACAACCATCTTCAACTCTTGAACCAGTTTTGAGAATTTTGTGAAATGTGGTATGAGCATCTTTGCATTGAAGCCATTCCCTTTCTTTAGAGTATCCATGGTGGACTTTTAAAGATCAACAAGTGAATATTTTATTTTTGTCTTGGTGTTACGTTGGATTGTAGCACTGAAAGAATTAGTCTGGAAATGTGATGGTATTTTATTGTGTACATTTACAGTTGCTCCTGTGCTTGAATGTTTATGGAGGTACAATTCCTTGTATTTTTAACTTGATAATATGTGGACATGATTGGTCATCTTCAAGCTGTCGCTATTCTTACCCTGGGGAAAGAACCAAAAAACCTGTTAGATAGAGGGCTGAATGGGACTCAGTGTTATTGTACTGACTGAGCTCTCCTGGGTGTACTGTATACTTGTCTGAATTTTACAGCTTAAGTTTGTAGCCTATATTAATTTGAGTGATTCTTTCAAGATTTATGACATTTGTTGTTTCATTATATGAATACTGTGTTTGATATTGTCCATTGTCTTAGGTGTATTAGATATTTTGAGAGTTGGCTGTATGCCAAAGACATAGTGTTTGTCATATATACCTGGATAATGGATGATGCCTAAGGTAGAATTTGTATAACTAACTCAAGTCTTGTTCTTCCTCTAACATTATTTTGTTCTATACAAGTTGATGGTGTCTAGCTGGAGTCTTTGCATGTTGCTGGTTCAGTGGCTGGATTAAATGTATTGTGTTGTCATATTTCAGCTGCCCCTCATCGCCAGTGACAACTTCAGTAGTTACCGTACGGCGAGGCGATCTGTCAGTGGAAGAGCCAAAACAACGACGCCCTGGAAGAAGACCCATTTCAGAGTTGATGGCTGAGGATGAGAACAGCTGTATTACATTATCAGATAAGGGAAATGGCTACTCCACAGGAGAAGGCAGAATGTGTATCCTGGTTTATCGACAGAAGATCAGATATGCAGGTGCAGCGCAAGTTAAAATATTTGTGATCAGTATCTGTCAATAATTTAATTAGTATTTTAAATATAATGACATAAGTTATGACATAAGTTATGAGATCGTGCGAGTGCAAATGGGAATATGTAATGTTATTACACTGAGGTCCTATTTGGTGTTATCCAAGACCCAAGAGGATGAATATTTTGAAGGATCTGGACGAGCATATTAATAGTACTGAATACCCAACACATACAATTGCACAATACAATTTCTGCACTGACTTCTTTGACTATGACTCCTATTTGCTGTCTGGTTATTTTAAAAAGATACTGCAAGCTTGTAAACGAATCACCAGTAGCATAAAAACACTTCAGCTGACATGCCAAAAATAATTCTGTTCGTGACCAAAGAAGTTCACAATCTACACTTTAAAAATACCAACTGAAGTCGCTTACCTCAACATGCTCTCTCTTCTTGGCACTAGGTTTCCTGTCACCCACAGGAGTGCCAGGTTTCTGGTTTTGTTTCTCCTTATTTGTTCCTTCCCTCGTTTCCCCATTATCCTCAAAGTCAAGAACTAGGTCTGGACAATCAAGGTTCTCCTGAGGTTCCAATGTGTTATATTCACTGTTTGGATACAAACACATAATCTTGTGAATGAGAAATGATCTATGGGTAAGATTTGAGGTTTTCACAGCGGTGAGTATGAAGATTTCTGTCTTCTGGTTTGTTGCGCTGTGTAGTCTGGTCGATGTTTACCAACATATCAGAGGGCATACTGCCTCCGTCACCAGGCCGATCGCCCAGATGACGGAGGCACAACAACCCAGAAGACAGAAATCTTCGATCCATGGGTACTTGGAGTTCTAAGTGTCTTTGTCTTAATTTAAAACTACTCGCTATACATGTAGTAGAATATGTAGGACTAAAACCAGGATTTTTTTCTTATAAATTAATTAAGAAAACTTACAATTTACTACAGTTGATAAAAATGCTGGTCCAACCAATTCGTCATCAACTTTTGCCTTTTGTAAAAACGTAATGACAGCAAAAGCAACATTTTACATTTCTTTCCAGATCTGTCAAGTGTGGGAATCTATAAACCTGTAAGCCCCACCTTTGAATACAACTCTGTAAATAACAGTTTCTAAATCTGTATAAACCTAAGTAGCTTTTAAAACCAGTATTAGAAAGGAAACAGTTCTATTTATTGGAACAATCCAATAAATTATTCTGAAAAGACCTAACGTCTCTACCAAACTACTCAAACCCGACCCCATCACCAATACCAGGTCATTCCAATTATGAAGTACAGTACCTGTGAGAACAGGACTTGCAAACTTTATTTCCACAAGAAACTAACTACAGTCACTAGGGATTTACAATTAGAAATATTTTATCCCTTAAAAAAGCAAAAAGTACTTTGTAATTTGTATAAATTTTAATAATTAAAAATATTTTAATTGTTTTATTTTATTCAAACTTTTCTTACAAAATAGTGCTTGTGAGTTTTCTAATTTTTTATGTATCGTTTGTTACACACAGAAATACAGTATATAACATCCTATTTTATCCAAAGTACAAAATTTTCCGGGTTTTGCTGGACATTTTTGCATAACTTGCATGTATTTTGACACAGTAAGCATATAGGATTTTACTGGCCCAGGACAGGGATCAGTGGAGGGCTTTCGTTAATTCAGTGAAACAATAAAAAAATTCCTTAACATTCCAAATTTCCTCCGAAATCCATGCCTGTATGTGATACGGGTAATGAGTGTGGATGGTGATAGGTTCACTGTGAGAGTTGTCTCATTTTTACATGCACATTTGCTAAGTTATGACACCAATTGAAAGCTGCTTCTGTGTTGGTACCTGAAATCCGTACATGGATAAGAGATTATATGGCATGACAAATAATATAAATAATGTGAGTGTGTCATGTGAATGCTATAATTTCAGATAAATGTGTCCACTTGTCAAAGGGGGATGTGGGTATTTTATTTACAAACATGACTAACCCTTCACCAAAAGGTCACCTTTTTCTATTTCTGCAATATAAGTTATTTTTAGTTTAAAGAGACCGTTTTGTTGTTTTGTTCACGTGCGTTATGAGCAACTTGTTTGTGGAGTTTGCTTCATGAATAGATGTTATTGGAGTTTCATATTGAAATATTCCATTAAGTGTAAGTTTGGAAGTGGAATATTATGGTCATTTTGGCCGATCAGAATTTTTGCCTTTGTTTTTATCTTGTTAAGAACTTCAAGGTATATATAACAACTTGTACAAGATATTAAATATTTAAAACAATTGTTTCAAATACAATTATGTGATATAAGTACTCTGGCCACTCAGTAACTACACACCTCAGGGCACCAAGGGTTTGTCTTCGTGATAATTTGAGAATGTAATTTCTTGATTAGTCACTGATAATCACAAGGTGCGTGGTGATTTCTGTATGAACCGAATTTCTTCCTAGTGCTAAGGTAAGGAGCTGTAAATGTTTAGATTATGATCAGATGTCAAATTGAGGGTGTTCTATATAAATAATGGTAACGTCTTGTAACAAAATTACTTGTTGCCTATTTCTTAGACAGGCTATTTTTGTGATATTTTAGTGCCAAAAAATGTTATTAAAATGTTTTTATATGAGAACACAAGCTGTAAATCCATTCATAATGTAGTTATTTAACTTATGGTAATTATTACTCTTCTGCTAGAAATTGTAATCATCTTGTTGCTTATCTCCAGAAAAAAGGTTGGTGTTCCCTGATCCATGCAATTAAATTGGTCACACTGAATCATATATATCATTCGACCGTGTATTAATATTTATAACCTTCAAAAGCAGAGTTGTCTTGCTGTCCTTGACTGGATACACCATGTGTATTAGTAGATCTTCCTGAACCACTTCCTTGACTTGATGTACCATATGAGTTAAATGATCTTTCAGGATTGTTCCTTTGTAGTCCACGGTTACTGTTATTGCCATCCTGAAGTCTTTGATCGAACACTCCTTCCTGATTAGGGACTCTGTACTGACTTGAGAGGCATCCAGACCCACTTGGATCAGAACTTCTTCCTGATCCAGGGGATAGGTAGGTATTAGATGGACAAAATAATGACCCTCTGAAGCCAATATCATCATTACTTTGACTGGCAGTGCCAGGAGAGTCACAGTTACTGAATGGACTGTCAAGTGACGCACAGAAATTAGTGTCAGTAATAGTATTTGGAGGTCTATACGAACCAGATACACTGCCAACATCATTTCCTCCATGTCTCAGACCACCAAAAGTGCCACTTCCAGAAGATCCCTGATAATTAAAACTGGAAGTTGGAGGTAGATATATGCATTAGAGGGTCCATTAAAGCCACCTGCAATGCCTGTGAGTGTACTTGGTCCACAACTTGGGCCACCTGCAGCTGTGGTCCAAATAATTCTGAAGGTCTCTGTACACTGAAACCACTACCATTGCCGCCAGAGAATCTTCCTAGTTCCTTGCTTGGTCCACCTGCATTTGATGAACTGTACGTTCCTGAAAATTGTTTCTAGATGGTCCGTGACCAAGTAAACCACCCGATGATGGAAGGTATGTGTTTGACAGACCATTGGGAGAACCGTTATATCCTCCACTCAGTCCTGGAACTTCATGAGAGCTAAAGGGTATTCTTGAACTTGAGTGTCAAAACCACCAGAAAGTTCTGAAGGCTTTCCCACACCACCATCAGTCGGTAAGTAAATATTTGAGGGATCTCCAGAACTTGAGGATGGAGCTCCATCAGCACTCAAAGGCCTTCCTCCAAACCGTTTTCCTTCATAAGGTCCACTGAATCCACTACCTCCAGAAGATGTTGCATCATACGTTCCTGAAGGTTCTTTCCCAGAAGATCTTTGACCACCAAATCCACTACGCCTAGAATCTGGTGCACCATACTTTGCAGAAGGTCCTTTTCCACCAAACACGTTCATTTCGAATGCTGAGGAATCGTAAGTACCAGGTTCCTTGACCATATCTCCTACCTCCAGATACTGGCACATTAACTGGTCCACTAGGAAATCCTTGGAAAGGTCCCAGACCAGCACTTTGATCAATGAACTGTGGCGCGCCATTGATGATATATCATTCTAGACTTGATGGTGTTTGGTTACCAAATTCAGTACTTTGAGGTCTAAAATCTCCACTGTTTCTACGTGGTGGCAGGTATGCATTGGATGGCCCCTAAGGGGAACTGTCAAAACCACCACTGAGACCTCCAAATGATGTTGAGGTCCTCAACGATGGTCAACCGAATCCACCGCCTCTTGCAGGACCTAGAGAACTGAATGAGCCCATAGGTCTTTGGATGGAAAATTGGCCGTTTGGAAGCATGTATGCGTTAGAAAGTCCTGTGGCAGACCCCGCTTTCGGGAAGAGTCCAGTAACATTGAGAGAGATATCAAACTGCTCCGATTGCGAACCTATTTTTGTTACAGTAAATGCACATCATGAAGGTATGTAAACAGAACCATAAGTTTTCTTGCCGACATATCACTTTTAGTTCTTAAAAACTTAATTTTTCTTCATTCGAGGCTGGTTGACGGATGGAGAGGAAGGCTTTCAGACGTGGAGGGTAGCTATTGAGGAAGGCTGACAACGAACGAAGGAGGCTGAGGAATCAGTATTTACGAAGACACAGGCTCCTGTCTCCGGTATGTCCCTATGTTTTGATTCCACGTCAGAGATAAGACAATTCCAAATGTTTTATCATCAGCATAGTGCAAACCTGTAATACATTAAATGAAAAAGTCCGCGAGCCGGTGGGAGAGCTCAAATCATTATATTGAACTAATATAATAAGTAATTTAAATTACTCACTTAAACTGCAACCAGGAATACAGTTTAAATTGAAGTTTCAAAATAAGCTATACGTAATAATATCAGCATTTAAAAATATGACATGTTTGCATGTTTGTTATTTTGTTTTCAACATTCTGTAGTGGTATTTTGAAAGTAAAGAAATCTTTAAGTCAACCCTAAACTGAAAAACCACTTCTGAAATTCCTGACCAATTTGTCTCTACAATTACTTTGACCATAATAGTAACATTAAAGCTCTGAAAAAAAGCGTGACCACAAATTTGCCATTGTGGACCTGGTAGTTCAATCAGTTTTCTGTCAGGCTATAGGCTGGGCGATAGGGGTTTAATCCCCAACAGGAACACCAACTTTGATGATAAATTGGCACAGGACATACATGGCGACCGGACAACCAAATACTGGAATGTAATTTTTAAGGTCACACACATGAGATTTGTCATCACTAACAATAAAAGACAGGGAGAAAATATTTGAAGGTTACTTTTATCATGAATTGTAATACTTAAATCAAATGGAAAGAATATTGTAATTTCAATGTACAGAACTGTAGAAATTCCCATAAATAATCAAGATTTTTAATTGCCTGCAGAACATGAAAAAGTAACATGGATGTCAGGAGTGTGAGGTGGTGGGTCTACCTAACCTAACAAATTATTTTTCCACCTTGCATTGTCGTTGACAGCCATATGATCACCTGGGACCAGCTATATTCATGAATGGGTTTCATCTGAACGTCTCACAGCACAACACCTACTGCGAAGCATAATCACTGTAAGATTTATTTCTAAATGCAAAATGTATAACATCTCTGAACATTTGTATGAAAGGCTGCCAGGGCATTATTGTTTCATCATGTAATAGTTTTCAGCTACACAGCATGAAACTTCTGCACATTATCAAAAACATTACTTTTTGTGCTTATTAACATGTAGCAGAGATTTAAATAAAAATCTTAATGTTGCATAATAAACCCAGAATTATTTCACATAAAAGTAATATGGTATGAATCAAGCAATGATACATGAGACCCAAATTTCTACAGTGACAATGTGTAGGTTCTACATTTTGAGAAACCCAAACTTCCAGTGGATTAGTTCTTCTCATGATTAAGAAATTCCAGAGATATAAGATATACAAACTTTTTATTTTTTTTACCATGAAGCCTTCCTACTAGAAAAAATAATATTACACTTCCTAAACAAAGATGACCTGCATTTTGTAAAGAGCTCTTTGTAGAAGATGAATTTATAAGAGATTGTGAGATTTGCAGTTCTCTCACTGGTGAAGAAGACAATGATGTTCTTATGAGTTGTGAAGCTGTGTGCAGACTTGTAGGTAATTACCAACACTTTTGATAAACATACCATCTTCATCTTCAAAACACTGGGATCTACCTACAAGTTCATGTAATTTCATAACCCAGAAGAACAGCATTATTATAAAAGACATGACCATGTCCATGTGCCTATTTAATATCCTAATAACTTCATAAATCATAAGAGAAACATGGTATGCAGCCATCACTATATAGTAAAATGGTGTTTCTACAGTGCCAGTACAGTGTAACAATTTAATCGAAGCAAGGTAATTTGCTTAGAGTTTGTTACTGCCACTAGAGTTTGTATGTACTCTGTTAATAAAGACTGTGATACCACCAATAAGTTAAGTGGATTCACATCTAGTTTTCCGATTAAACATGTAACTAACTATACGCAAAATAAAGAATACCTGATTACACAAAAAATAGGCAATTACCGAACAAAAGGGATGTATATATTTAGAGCAGGAAGAGTAACGATCCATTAACATAAGTATTTCACCTGAAATAATGTGAAATTACAAAAGTGGCTAAGGACAGCATTATAGTAGACTTAGCGCAAAAGTCGATCATAATACATGAATAACTTGGAAGACTGAAGTTAGGAGAGAGCAAAAATACGTTCAAGGAAACTAAGAAATAAAGAAGTAAAGATTCGGAAGCTGCTGATGCTTTCAGTACATTAAAAGGGGTAGGACTTGCAGCTTTATATTTAAAAGATTCATGTACCGTTAAATACCCATTATTGTAATTATCCCATCTACTGAAGCTGAGATAAGAATGTAAAATGAATTACCTAAAATCAATCATATGAGGTTATGATGAAATAAGATGACAAATTTTGAAAGCCTCTTGATCTCTGTTTATCACCCATTAAGTAATATCAAATAAGCAGATACAACTAGTGTGAAGAAATTATCAAATTTCAGTAGTAACTGTGTTTCCTGAAGCACTTGAGAAGGTTATGTACAGTAGGTTAGGCCATGAAATGAATGTTAATAACATAACTGAACATATTGGGCCCGGGACACTTTGGCTTCAAGGTACATGCACTGAAAATAATACCTTCATTTTGCCACAGATGTATTTATCAGTTTCCAGTGGTTCCTAGAGTAAGCAGCTGTTATGTCCTTAATTGCCACTGACCGCTTGCTTATTGGTGGTTATGAGTTGTGATTTATTTGAGGTTATGACTGAATGCTGAAGTGTTTAAGACTAGATTGTGCTTGATAGGTTTAAGAAAATTGGGTGGTAGCCTGTGAACTTGATTCATCTGGCTCAGGATAGGGAAAGGTGGTATGTTCTTGAGAACATGTTAGTGAATATTTGGGTTTAGTAAAAGGTGGGGAATTTCTTGACTTTCTGAGGGACTGTACTTTGTACTTCCTGTCATGTCAATTTCATTTGCATTTAACGGCTACTCAAGTGCCTCAGTCCATGGTTCAAATATTTTCTCTTAGCTGTATAGAGTGAATGTGAAAGACAGTAAAATATTCTTAATATGTAATTTAAGAAATTAACAATTTAAATGTAAACATCTTAATTGATTAAATAATTAATTAATTTGTAGTAGACATAACTGCCTAGCTGGCCATGCTTGCTGCTTCAAGGAAGTCAAAATATTTCTATTTGAGGGGCCTCTCCTAACCTCATAACTCACCAAAAAATGAAAAATACAATGGAGAAATGTTTGGATGATCGAAAGGGTTGACTGTTGCTATTTAGAGGTTACTGTCAATCTGAATCACTCCTTGATAGAGGCAACTATATAGAATCTTTGCAACTGCTATAAGATTATAATCCTCTTGTGACTGACCACTTAGAGGCAGCTACTGTTTTCAAAGGCACATCTTCGGTCTTCCAGAATAATTTCATTAAAGCCGTCCATGAAGTGATGCTAGATGGCATTTTACAACAAATATGAGAACCACTTAATAATGGATGAAACTTCTGATAATTATTTCATATTGATGTACATTCATGAAGGCAACAGGTTTATCTGCTTAAACACTTTGTTTCTTTAGTACTGACATTTTGTTTCATATATTGCAAACAGACGGTGTGAGCATAGATTACATTCACAAAATAAGAGAATTTCAGTCATGACAAATTGCTCACACTTCAGTGACACAACTCAAAGAAATGAAGATGGTAAAATCTCACATGGGATAATCTGTAGGGGAAAAGTACAGAATACTGTTTCACAAAATTATTGAGAACGAAATTAGTCATCTGTCATCTTTCTGAAGCAGTGAAACATTTAATCTTTCAGTTTCCTAAATATGTAGATTAAATTATCCAATGGCAGTAGCTCGAGTGGCAGTCACTGCGGCACTGCATACACTAACATTGCAGTAATATGGGGAAGATTAGCGTGGCCCCTGCACAAGGATTATGCGCAAGATCGTGAAGTGTTTCATAATTTTAACTTGTTCTTAAAACATCCCAATGTCTACAGTTTGCATTATTCTTTAGCATTTCACAACAACAAATGTAACTTTTAATTGATTTTGTTAGGTGAACGTTCCTTGCAGTAAGATTAAAATACTGACCAATGAATGAGAGCCTGAGTGACATACTAGTACAGTATTGTCCAAAATAGGGTGTCCTTTCTGATTCATGACTTAGAATCATCCTACATCATCTTGTTCATAATATTCCTCAGTCCTGAGAAATTCCAGGAAAACACCTTAAAGTAGGCCACACCTGCTGCCTCCCACATCCCTTCTGATTCATCCTGCCACATCACTGAATCCAGACATCTTTTCCTCAAAAATTTTCAACCTCCACAAATTACCTGGACGTCCAGATTATTGAGTATTTAGAATTGCCGCATTTTCATACCGGTCAGTTTTGGTCTCACTATTAATTAATGCGTATTGTAATTACATCCTCCATTTTCCCTGAACTTCAACCTTAGACACTACACAACAGCTTTTATGTTTCCCTTCTCTTTTCAGGAGACAGACACACGTAGAGAAGATATGTTTGTCGACTTAGACACAGTACCTTCAGTTAATTAGTTTGTTTCTACTGAAGAGAATGTAGTGCAGCATTCAGTTTATCTGGTATATTTGTCGCCAGTTCTTGCTGTCTGTGTGTTCAATCCAACACCACACTTACGTTAAACATTGTCCATCGCCTGACACATATATACATGTGAATGTTGGTCCTACTCATTTCTTGTGTTGACTGGGTATTGTTCTGGTACTGGTGGCAGCAGTTAGGATCGTACCACGAACCTTTTGAATACCAAAATACCTTTGAATATCAAACTTGTATGCTAACTAACAGCCTATCCTATAAATCTAAGATGGGGAGTAGCATTGGTTTTTGAAACACTGTAACCTTCATCAGCCATGTGTTATGAAATAAGTTTGCTCCAACCGTCCATGTGTCAGAGTAGCGTGCCACTAAATTATTAAACACCAGAGTCAATGCTTGGCCCACAGTCGTGTAGTATGGGGGGTTCAAATCCCTTATTCCCAAATAATAAGGTCAATAGTTTCTCAGTGTGTGGATATAAGAATTTCATCTTGTAAATCAATCGCATTTGCCATGGCCGGGCCACATTACATTTTAAGTAATGTTTTGTGTAAACAAAATGTGTGTGCTTATTGAGAGACAGAAAGTGGGAGCTAGTAAGAAAGAGAACAGGTCACTGGTATTTTGTAATGAATTGCAGAGTAGTTGGGGAAAAGAAAGTATACATACAAGCATGTACTCAGGGGGCTAGAAGACATGCAAATGATGGAAAATGGTCTTCTGGAAGTTTGAGGATGTCGGGGGGGAATATGGAACACAGGAAGTGTCCTATGTGTAACAATGTAAAGGCTAGAGCCTCATACCGCAATGTGAGGAAACTGTAAGTTGGAGGGAGGTGTTAGTAGACAAAACATTCATAAGTTTTGAGCCCTAAATAAGAATTGGGAGGATAACAGCAAATCACGAATTTGACAAACTGCAAAGATCGGGTAATATTTAAGGATGTCTAAAGATAAATCAGGAAGGTCAGTAATAAAATGTGGGGGCAAATATAACATAAACTAGGGGTTAGGAAAGATGGTGGTAATAATATAATTTAAAGGAATGTAGAAAATGTCGAGATGTTAAAACTTATGTAAACATATTTAGAAGTGGACATACTACCAGAAAATTATGTCCAACATTCAAAACTCGTATCAGAAAACTAATAAATGTCAATGTCAAATAAAATTTATACTGGATGTTTTAAAAATTTAATCAAAAATCAGTAACACACGAACATTTTATATACATTAAATTCACTCAAAATGAAAAAGAATATAAATAGAAATGAAATCAAAAGTCAAAAGTGGTTTGTATTCAGACGTGTTAACATGGTAAGCAAATGTTTAAAATACACACAGAACTACTTTAATGCACGGTAGCAGTTTACATGACCATGTAAGTTATTTGAGTTGTGTTGTTGTCGTGATACTTTTTTAAGAAATTAAGTTCTGCCGAAAGTTTATTTTACTTATATTTATAATGAAACATATCAGATCATAGGACCAGTGATCCTAGGCATAAAATAATTTTGAACAAGTGATAGAATAATGTGTGGCTCTTGTTTACACGTGAACTGTAAAAATAAATTACAAATCTCGGCTGACCTAACCTAAAAACGCTCGCGAGACAGTGGAATGGAGATTATAAGGCCTACAAACACTTGACAAACTAACTCCATGGTAGCAGAATCCGCAGGTTACTTTATAATTAATCCCAGTGATAATTGAGGCTGCAAGTACTTCTGAAATGTTGGTAAAGCAATACATTACACAGCAGCAGAATGCAGAATGCAGAATGCAAAAAACATGAACGCAGTTTGTGCTGTGGTCAGATCATGACTCATAGCACAAAGGTATTTACAGAGAACAATTATAAAACAGAGGTGACGGTCTCCTGGTATACAGATTCACTTTTATAAAGAGGTTAGCAGAAATTACACATTAAACATATGAGTGTGCACAATTTCTACAACTTCACTTCACTGCCTCCAATTTGTCAGAAGCAACCTCCTGGTAATAAATGTAATACTTGCATATTTATATTATGATACAGGCAACAAGAAGTTTCACACAAGATTAAAAATTTGTTTATGAATTATCTGCATACTAAATTTCATTAATTGAAAGTTCTTTGTCACTGGAATCAAATATTATATTTACCATATTAATAGAAGCACATATTTTCATTAATTATTATCTGGGAATTACATAATAAAGTTGAAATAATGTCTGTAAAGTATAAATGTATCAAAGTATATCTTTGGAAGAGAAGTTTTCTTCAAAATCTCCCACCAGGAAAAAAACATTTTGTTGTTCTAATGTCAGCTCTTTATTTTTTTGTTGAAGTTGTCCTCCATCTGTTCCAAGTTTCAGGCTTTCCAGCCAAAATTGTTTACACATTTTTCAACTCGCCAATGGGCATAGCTGTTTTATGAACCTTATACTAAATGCCTTGTGTTAAAAGCAGTTGTGATTGGTCATGTTGCTTATGCAGACTTACAGCAGCAAGTGTATGGCAGCTCGCAACATGGATGTCCCCGGCAGTATCACAACAGTGCACCCATGTGCTCCTGCATTATCATTGGTTGAACTCTTTCAGGAAGCTGCTTCTGAGTGCCAAGGAAGGTGACACAGAGCATGTACGACTTCTCATGAGCAAAGGAGCACAATTTGTTGTTATTCAAAACAGAATGGCTTGAAGTCAAATTTAGTAGAGAGACATTATTCAAGAGTTCTCCTGATGCATGGCACATTTAAGGAACGTGTAATGCAGTTGGAACAAATTCTTGAGAGACACAGCTTTTGCTTTTCCTCACAAAGTCTACATCGTAACCACATAGTGGACATGTTGTCAGTCTCAGTGTAGAAGAAAAAGAAAGTTTGAACTCTCCACTTATGTTATAAATTTGTGGCCATACTTTCAGAAATTGTAGGTTGAGTTTATATATGTAATAAAGTAAAATCCCCAGTTGATGTTACATGATGAGGTTCAGTTACCAAGTATCATATATTTTCCATTTGTATTGATTGGATCTTGTGAACATGGTACTGGTCATAGAGGCTCCATAATAGGAAGGGAATTTCTGTGGCTTGTGGAATCAGAATCAGGTGTGGATAATAAAAATATGTCTTTTGAAGGATATCACTTACATGCAAAAAATACTTGATTTGTTTAGAATTTTTGTGTTTATATTCAGCTAGCATCAGTTTTAAATTTGGAAGTATTTAGTGAAATATGTTTTAAAAAAGTGATGATTTTTCTATAGAAAATTTCTGAGTCTTAGTATTCTAAGCCTCCCTTCATTGAATATTTAATGTTCCTGTCTATCTAAATGTTAAATTTATTCTGTCGATTTAAATTTCAAATATGTGGTCCCCAAGAGGAAAGTGAAATGGAGAATGACAGCAACAAAGACAAATGAGGACCATTTTGAGAGCAGCGTAGATTAAGGATTAAGTAACGTAGATTAAGACCTTCTGAGGTAGTAAGTAACGGTTTTTGCTGACAGCTGGGAACGAGTCCACTTCACCTGGCAGCTCAGTATGGTCATGCCACTACAGCTGAGGTACTCCTACGAGCTGGTATATCACGTGATGCTAGAACAAAAGTTGAACGCACGCCACTCCACGTTGCAGCTCAGGGTTAACTATTTAATAGTATGCTACTAGGATCAACTGCTACCTTGTCCATACGTAAGTTATGTTTTATGCCTAATAAGGATTAAGGGGGTCCTTTGTCACTTTGGCATGACACATCCTCAGCTTGCATGCACAAAGGACATCTTTTATTAGGAAGTCGGTGGATAAAGGATGGCATCCAGTCTTTTAGAGTACCTCCCTGTGATACTAATGACGACTGTCTGGTGATCACAAGAGTTAGGGACAGATGAATAATGCATAAACTCGGATGCTGAAAGACATAATCTAAAGAAAGTAAACTGTGTGAAATTTAGAGAACAGTATCAGTTTAAAGTTGTAAATAGTTTTACATCCTTGGAATATTTGAATGGCATGTGGACGACAGCATGGTTTAGGAAAGTATTAGATAAAATATCAACATTTCTGCCAAACAGAATTGAGGTTATGAATTAAACGAGCAGCGTAATGTCTGGATTCATGAAACGTGTTTAAATTTTGGAGAATACTTTTCATACAACATTTCATCTGAAATTGTCAAGTGATCTGGGAGATAAACAGACAGCACTATGTGTAAAGAACATGTTATTGGTTTATTTTAATTTTGTAAGCTCATGAATTTTGTTACAGCTGCGCATGGCCCCACTGCATTGGGCGGTGTGGAGGTGCTCCTGCAGAACGGGGCTAACCCCCATGAGGTTAGCAAGTTTGACAAAATGCACTCCTCAACAATCGCCATGACATTGTGCAGCCGCAGAACGATTGTCACCTCTCCAGTCACTGTCAGCTTCAGGCACTCGGCAGGCTATAGAAGAGGCAACACTCGCTGCCACTCAGAGCCTTGCAGTTGAATTGGCACAGGTGCCCACCAGGAAGAGGTGCAAACGTCTACCACAGGTCAGTGTCATGTTACAGTGTACATGATAATGAATATAATTAGCATTCATCTATTTCATTAAGATACAGAAAATTGAGGACTTTTTTGGAACAAATATTTGAGTATAAGGTGCTTTGCTAAGACACACTATCTCTGTGATTTGTTAATTCTCCCACTTCCCTTACATTTATATTCTGATGAGATTATAGGACTTCTTAGAATGCTCAAACTTATTTTACAGTCATATCAGTCCAAGCAGGCATTTTTTGTGAATTTAAAAGTTTTTTCATTGGTCTCAGATATTTTAGATGCTTGAATGCTGAGGAAATGTCAAAAATACTTTCTGAGTTCTTTGTCATCGTGTTGTCTTTCTATTGTCACAGGTCGTAAAACAAAAGAATCGAATCTAACTTTATATAAGTTAGATGCACATTTCTGTTACAGAAACTGCATCGTCACAGAGAGGCGGCGGGAATTCTCGGCACAGCCTCCAAAGAAAGATAAGATAACATTTAACACGGGTATGTTTCTATAGCTTTGAATTAAACTAGTACCAGGAGGTCTATCCCACAAGAAGGACTATGTTTTGTTTCACGCGCTAAGACAGAATGTTTTACACAATGCATTTTTGTAAAGGATATTGAAATTGATGGTTTGTTGTAAAGATGGTACTGGGTGGAATTGGATAATACTTTTCAGTGGAGTATTTTGCTGTAAGGTTGTGCCTACTTTTTTATTCCAGATAGTAACTGTTTAATGATATAGTCAGTTAACATTCCTTGAAATATTCTGAATTTGTAACTAGTAATAATGAACGCACTATATGCAAAATGGCAGCCACATGAAGAAATATCAACGCGCAACGCGCAGTGGCATTTCACTGCTTAATACTGAGCACAGTGTCTGTTGCAGGCACTTGATACCAAAAGAAACATCAAGGTGGTGCTACTTTGCAACTGCTGCAAGCGCACGGTATTACGATGACACCACACTTGTGGCATCGGCTGCGGAGAGTGGACAGACTGCGGTGCTGACGGGTGACGTAACAGACTGGACACTCAACACGACTGTTAGAGTGAGGATAAAATGGAAGGATAATATTAAAAAAAATTTAGTTGTAACTGATTCAAGATTGGTTAAAATGAATGTTAATTTGTTTTAACAGTTGAAAGCTGTGACATTTTTGTTTGGGCAGTGATTACCTGCTGAAGGAAGACGCTACCATTGAGCTGGTTAAGCAGGTCGTTCAAGAAATGGAGGAAGCCTCTGAGTACCATTGCATGCATTTTAGCTACTGATCACCATTTAATCAAAACTGTTCATTGACACAAAGAAACATAACAATGTGAAAAATTTACCTGCTGATTTGTACAGAGTTTGAAATGGCTTTTAAGCTGGTGGACATTATATGAGGTATTCAATAGCATAATATCTGAGGTGATTGTTGACCTTACTTCATGAACAGAAGAAGGTTGTGTTCTGCTGGTAAGATGTTTCCATTCAGAAGTACTTTTTGGGTTTGGATTTTACTAAGAAGTCAGTATAAATTTCTTCTCTTTTAGTAAATGTAAGTCATAATTTATCTATTCTACTCCATTTTTTCTTATCTTGTTTTCCAAATTTGTAGTACCCTGTAAAGTATACCAATTGAGTTCTTCCATTCAAGATTTTTTAGATTGGAATTTTCTAATGTGCAAAGTTCACAGGGCAATTGGTTCAGTTTAAGTAAATCAAATGAACTCGCCTTTAACATTTCACGTCTGTGATGTATTACTCCTGTGCTTTGTTCTACACATTGTGGCCTGTTTATTCTGCTCCACAGAAGCAGGGAAGCTGGCGTTGAATCTTACGCAGGGGACCACAAGTAATACAGGCCACTGTAAGTGGCAAGACAGCAGCTGTAGTCCAACTCAAAGCCATGCCCGTAACATTACCCGCTGCAGCAAAGAAGAAAGTGGTTTCCATTCATGCGTATTGACATTAATTTGTATATTTTCATGTATGCATTTTCTGAAATCCAATCTGCATTTATGGCAGTAGAGAGGATCACACTTCAGACACTTCTGAAATGGTTAATCGTGTAATAAATGTCCATGACATTACAAGCAGTTTGGAAATCCAAACATGGGCTGAGGACTTCCCCAAATCAGAGTTTGTTAAGCAGAATAGATCTGGCATAACCATCTGGTCTTCAGCAAAACATTTGGATCTAGTTTGTAGTGTTGAGAATTGTTATTGGAATGGTAATGGTAGCTGCAGGGTTCAAGCCTTTTTACCCGTTCCAGTCTCAAGGTTAGTCAAATTGGTCCTTCCATCTCTTTGCCACTCTTCCTTTAGGGTGGTAGTCAAACAGTTTTCCAGGGAATTCCATAAGTTGTCATTCTTAAAATCTGTTGTGTTGATATTCTTTTACTTTCTGTCCTAGGTTAAATATGATTATTAAGAATGTGTGAATATTGAATCGTCATCATCTGGCGGTCAAGGATGTTGAGCCTTGAGACCCGTTCCGGCCTCAGTCATCCAGGAATCTTTTTAAAGGGCATCAATTTTTGTCTTTTTCCTATTGGTTTATATTTCAAAATTTGGTGTGGCAATCTGTCCTTCTCCATTCTTCGTACATGTCGGATCCAGTCCCTTCTGTATCTGTGGATTTTTTTCAATTGGCTCCGTTTGTAGTTCTTTGTGGATGACGTCATCTCTTTTATGATCTCTCCAGGTGTATTTGGCTGTTTTTTTAAAAAAAAACTTCATCTCTGCTGCTGCAATTGTTGATTTGTTGCGTTGTTTCGTTATCCAGGTTTCGCATCCGTAAAGAAGTGTAGGTATGGCCAAGGTTTTATATATTTTAAATCTAGTTTCTTTTGGGGTTTAAAGATTTGATTAATGGTGCCTGTAACTTGTAAGTATTTAGATAATTTTGATGGAAGATCTTTTTCTGTTTCATACGATACTGTACATCCCAGAGAGTTAAATGTGTTAATTTCTTGTATGATTGTGTTATTTATTATTATCTTGGATCTGATGGGATCTTGTCCTTTGAATGCCATAGTTTTGGTCTTGTCTGTAGACAACTTTAAGTTGTATTTCGAAAAGTTAAATTATCTGTTTAATCTTTTTCGCAGGTGAACAATATGACAGTGTCAGTGCCTCCTGTAAATGTCTTGGCAACTATCAAACGAAGCACGGAGGGAGGCTAAAGAGTACAGAAAGCTATATAGTCGTAAGGAGCGCGAAGCTGAGGCAGTTGCAGGGCATAGCGCAAGCAAAATAGCGACAGACTGAGGGCTAGAGGAGAACTGTGCTGCCACATCCAGTTCATACAACACTGTGGAACATATTTGTCACAGAAATAAATTACGGTTCTGCTCTAGCTCTGTAGTTGTTTGTTAAATGATTGCTGTGTGGTTGGCAGCAATTGAACAGTTTAACAGCTGAAGTGACATGAACTGTGAATCACCATTCCGTAAGATATGGATGACGCCTTGTCACTAACTCACCCTCAGTTTTCGTAAAGTGCTGTGAAATCTGAAAGAACTTCACTCTTCAATGAGTTTCTTTAAACACTTCAATAAAGAGAATTAAATTGGTGAAGCCTGTAGCATTCTTTCCCCTTTCTGTGATATTCAGCATCTGAAACTTTTTCTGCGTGTTATTTTTTAATGATGTGCGGTCATTCAAATAATTGCTGGTAGATAACATTTGAGTTTCATAAGGTAATATAATATTCAGCGAGTCTTAATATTCGTTGTAATTGTTATATCAACGTAAACTCACATAAAAATCATAACGAGAACTTTCTGTGGTGTAACTTTAGCTCTACGAGTGCAAGATGCTGGTTCTAAATATCTTTCTGCTTTATAAGTTTACTTTCGTTATTGACTTTGACATGTGAGTTGTGCTAGAATGCAAACTGCCTTCTGGCCACCTCATTTATTTAAACAAACTAAATTCGGTATTTATGTAATATAAAAATGAGACTTTAGATTATTAAGCATTTTATAATAATTCTGGGGAAAAATTAGTGGCAGTACAAAAGTCTTCTCTATCTCTCCAACTTATTTGGATGTTATGTCAACGTAAAAACTGCATGAAAATGATAAGGATAAAACTTTAATGAGCATCTGTGCAGATTTTTGTAAACTGTGAAGATTGATGTTAGGGATCTTGGAATTTTCAGGTTGGCATTTAGCTCTTGTATTCACAACTGAAGTTTGCCTTTGGACCTGACTTTAGATTAGATTTGCCATTGTCACAGGCAAGATGTCCTACTTCAACATTTGCTTCTTTGCTCTGAAAATTATAGGTACATATTTTATGCAGCTAATCAAGTATTGATATGTTGTTCCGAAGTGTGTTATGACCAACATGTCCCTCGACTGTTGGAGGGATTCAGGGGGAAAAGTATTTCTAAATTCAATGACCAGCAGATGATAATGTGAATTGGCAATTTTTGTATCAAATATGACCTCCTGAATGAAGTCTCTTCAGTAAAGTCATAAGTCAGCCACTTCCACAATTTCTTATAGGTAGGTTGAAGGAACTGTGAGCACGAAAATAAAGAAACACAGAACGAAGTTTATTTTGTTACAAACAATATTAAATAGGCGAAAAGCACTGGAATGCTTGTACAAAAATACAATATATTTTTCTCTTGTTTCTATTGACTTCTTTGACATTGCTCTTGAGAAATATAAAATGACAACCTGTATTTTGTACATAGAAACAAAGAAAATAACACATACGCAAGGTAATTAACTTAATAATAATACAACATGAGTATCACTTAGAAATTGCACAATACATGACCACTAGCAACCAATGTTTGGATAGGAACGGACACTCAATGCCTTTTACTTTCTTGCAGAACACCCAAACGACTGGTCCAAATACCCGTACATTACAATAAAATTTCTGAATTACTTATTTCGATCAAGACTTCTTATTAAATCATTTAGTACTAATTTCAGTGACTGTATTGCGATTCGATGCTCCTCAAGAATAATCAAAGACCAAACTCGCTGTAGCTGTTAACTGATATACTAGTAAACTTGGTAAAATATTCACACTTCTTATAATGTAGAAAACAAATGCTTCTATTATATATTAATGGCAAATTTGTTTTGGTGCCAGTGGCCAAGAACACAATGGAAATAAACAGTATTATATCACAGCAGCTTGCTAAGAGCATCTTCACTCAAAGATGTCATAAGAAATGGTGTTATAAAATTATCTATAGTCTAAAATCTCAAATGACCAAAACATCAGTTAGTGATTCGATATGACTTTGATATGGATTCTGAGAAAACACATGAAAGAACATAATATTATTACAAGTATGACCACAATATCAGCAAGACTGCAATTTCTTGGTATAAATTTGATAATCGACTGAATACAATATAAAATGGCATTTTCTTACACAATTCCGCGGCTTCAAATTTCTGACCTGACTGAAGAAAGAACTTTATCCAGACAAAAAGCCTTAATCTCTTTCCCATTTAAATGAAGACCAAAATACTTTACAATTTTGAATTTAAAAAAAAATGTCTTTGCTCAATGAACTTGCAACACAATGCTTTCACTCCTTTCTCAGAAACCAGCTCACTTTCACATGCTTCAACTAGTCCCATTTTGTACTCTAACATGTGCACTAAAATGGAGAGGAGACCTCAATAGTTTAATAAATATTTTAATACTAGACAAAATTCTACTGCTGTGCATTTCCAGCACAAAACAGCGAGCACCTCATACTGATATGGTCCTGACCTGTCATGGCGTTAAGCTAGGTTTCTTCACCAGTCTAAAATATTTTTGTTCAATATCTGTGAATAATTTATTATTCATCTAGAAATTCAGTCTTATTATTATAATATCACCCACAATGAATATATTAAATGTATCACAGCCCATTTAATTAGTATTTTAAATATAATCACATAAGTTATGAGATCGTGCGAGTGCAAATGGGAATATGTAATGTTATTACACTGAGGTCCTATTCGGTGTTATCCAAGACCCAAGAGGATAAATGAGGATCTGGACGAGCGTAACAATAATTCTGAATACCCAACTTTGTTGTTACATCTGGGTGGACGAATATACAGTTGTGCTCTCTGAAGATGCCTGCAAATACAAGTTTACTTCCTAATAATTAAGTCTTATTTAAAAACCAGACTGACAGAAATATTTTACAGTTAACCTGAAAGTACCGCATTTACATCTGATATATGGTAAAACTGTCGTTCAAAGCAATGAAAGATATCAGAAATGTTTAAATAATTTTCTGGTTCTTATGTTACATGGTGAATCATCACTAAAGAAACTTCCAAACACTTTCTGTTACGTTAATGCAATCAGTGCTTTTGCCATCTTTCTTATTATCTGAAATGACTATTCAATGATGTGGAAAGCTCAAAAATGGTAATTCTGACACAACTTTGCAAAATACATCGTTCAATGTGTAATTACTTTAAATTATAAAAAGCTTAAAAACTATTTCCATACATCATGTATATTTAAAGAATCAGGGTCTGTTTTAACGTGGCTGAGAACAATCCCCAGAGGGAATCTTCGATCAAATAAATTGCAGATAGCGTCTAAGCCAGCTGAGCCACCACCAGCTTCTCAAGGAGGATTCTCGTACGTCAATTCAATAATACGTTTCTAGGTTCCCACTTTCTAGAAGAGCATTTATTCCTGAAACATAATAGCCTTCGTATTTGCGTAGAAATAACACACTCCAGGCAGTGCCCTTGCCTCCCTCCAGCTCTGTGTAAAGAAAGTCCTAATTAAAATGTATTGGAATATAAAAAGCCTGTGAAACTGCTCTTTAAATGCAATTTCGAATACGAGGCTCCCTTAAAATGTGCGTTTTGGGGTTACTCTTGCCTGGGCCACCCCCCGGAAAATCACGATTTACGAAGATAAATTGTACAATTCCAGAAATCAGATTTATTGGTGGCATTTGAGGTTCTGACGGCGGCGAAGACGTGGCTTAGTCATCGCACTCTTGAGCCGTGTATGGCTCAAGACTCGATCTTACCGGGGAAGTCGTCGGGCACACTGGGTCCGGGATCTTCTTATGCTGGGTGATGCCTAAGGCTCCCCCAGCAATTACGACTGCATAAAACGTGCAGTCGACCCAGTAGCTGAATGTGTCCAGCTCGCACCAACATTCCAGGATCCACACACATTTGAAGGTATGGCATCCCCAGACGTAGAACCGAACAATCTGAGGCACGGAACAAAACAGAAAAAATGAGAAAACGAAAACAAAGGCGAGTCTGATTACATTTCGTAACTCACAACAAAGCGATACCCGTCACATCTGAAATGAAATGTTGATTTTAGTCACGCGAGTCAATCGAAATTATGCTCTTATATTATTGCTATGTACTTACAAATTAATTGTGACCAAAGGAATTTCGAAACAGATCAACAGAAAGTGGGTATTTACGAACATCGATTAGCGGCTTAAAATGGCAGGCCTAAGTCCTCATATTTTAAACTGGAGTCTACTTATTACAAGCAGTTTTAAAAAGTCATGGGCGTTTCCCCTATTAAAGGAGAGAGCGTGTGATTCGGAGACTTCCTTCGATCTCCGGGATCTAGCCACATTCGAAGACTGACTTCATTTAGTTTATAAAAATACGGAATGTTCGGGCCGGTCAGCGAGGTTTTATGACACGCAGACTAATTAAATTGTCTGATGAATGCCTTTAACACAGTGCCAAACTCTACATTTTCAACCAGGGAGTCCTTATATCACAACATGCCTACAACCTTGGTGAAGCGTAAACATACATTTCTTTTCCACACCATCTATTTCGCCCAAAATTATTAAATAACTTTGTCAGAATATTATTCTGAAAAAGTTCTGAGAAATGGAAGAAGTCTCTGTCATCTCGGTAACTTTGAAAGGGATTTTCTTTCCTGCCTTTCTCATTAATTGCATATAAATGTGTGGATCAACAATTGCAGTGTTTATTATCTTCTGCATTTCTATCTGAGAACGGTCCATATATGTGTGCTAAGAGAAACTTGTTGTCAACAGTTTTTAAAGATTACTTAGCTTCATAATCAACCACCATGTAGCTACTTTTGGTTTGTCCTCCACATGTATCATATTGCATGATGCGTTTCACATACTTAGCAGATGTTTAGCAACACAACATTCTATTGTGTAAGACTTGAGGTTCTCACAGCGGTGAGTATGAAGATTTCCGTCTTCTGGGTTGTTGCGCTGTGTAGTCTGGTCGATGTTTACCAACGTTTCAGAGGTCCTACGCCTCCGTCATCAGGGCGATG
The DNA here is from genome assembly GCF_977971745.1 of Zootermopsis nevadensis. Classification (NCBI taxonomy): domain Eukaryota; kingdom Metazoa; phylum Arthropoda; class Insecta; order Blattodea; family Termopsidae; genus Zootermopsis; species Zootermopsis nevadensis. Next base: position 301,561 of record NW_028259216.1, on the reverse strand, counting down.
AGTATGAAGATTTCTGTCTTATGGGTTGTTGCGCTGTGTAGTCTGGTCGATGTTAACCAACGTTTCAGAGGTCATACTGCCTCCGTCATCAGAGTATGAAGATTGCTGTCTTCTGGGTTGTTGCGCTGTGTAGTCTGGTCGATGTTTACCAACGTTTCAGAGGTCCTACGCCTCCGTCATCAGGGCGATGAGTATGAAGATTTCTGTCTTATGGGTTGTTGCGCTGTGTAGTCTGGTCGATGTTAACCAACGTTTCAGAGGTCATACTGCCTCCGTCATCAGGGCGATGAGTATGAAGATTTCCGTCTTCTGGGTTATTGCGCTGATACCTTAACATTCTATTGATTTATCTCTCTGCCGTTTCCTCACTCCATATGTAGCGGTATGCCTGACCATTTTTGCAGTTGTGGAATTAAAGTTAGAAGTCCATAAAAATTGTTTGTTATTGATTATCAAATGCCAAATTGACTTTATTTTCATATTTGACAGCAGCCGCCCTATCTCTAGCTTTTGACAGGCAAATAGCATCAGGAAGACTGTGTTGTTAAATCCTTCTTCTCCTTTCACAAAGAGACAGAGGCTTACTCACTCCTACTTCCTATTACTGAAGTGAGTGTCCTTTTTTAGTATTTTCTGGAGCTTTTATGGTCACCTTCAGTTCACAGAAATAGGACTTATGAAGGCCCTTGCTGTGGAATAGCCGGTATTGACAAGGACCATGTAACTTGCCTCTTGAATAAACACATACAGATTTTACATTCTTCCTTTGGCAGATGGAAAGTGCATGAAGTGTCTGTTCATGATATATCAATATTAACAATTAAAACGAACATTATTGTAAATATAATCAATTGATTTTATCACAGTGGAACAAGTTCAACATAAGAAATCTATACTAATCATGGAAATCATCAAGCATATAAACAAAACAATATTAAACTTCACTTCTGTGGCTAACAACAAAGTGAAAAGAATCACGTATTTTTGGTGCCAAACATTATAACAAAACTTCTGTTGCACCAAATTATGCCACTAATTGTTTATTGTCTACTATAATAACAATAATAATAGATTTCCTTAAATGAACTGTAATATACCATTATTTCTCTATGTTGTATTTAAATATATAGAAATACACAAGCCTTCATATATGTCCAAACAACAATGTATCGAAAGAAACAATTATTTTTGAGATGCTGAAGTCAGTCACAGCAAATATATATTTTACGTACAAGGGTATCAACAACAACAGTAATATTTGAGTAAAAGGGTACATGTAGACTTACGGCTCCTTGGCTCATGGAATGATTTTTGAAATGAAAAATTAACTTATAGCCCTGCATCAAAGTGACAAAATACCACTATGTTTTGGAAGATGTCGACATATCAAGATTAGCTCCTTCTGATGTAGGTACACCCGAGGATAGGCGATGAGCCATATCCCAAAAATAGTGGTTTTTCTGAGGAAGTATAATGACGATTGAAAGGTCCAAAAATTTTAAATTACTAAGTAGACACCATCGTCAACAACATTATAGATGAAGTACTTTATATGTTTTCA